>NC_092106.1:51815576-51873076 GCF_045679555.1 Salvelinus alpinus
AGGAGGAGGTAACATACTGTTGATACTGTATAGGAGGAGGTAACATACTGTTGATACTGTATAGGAGGAGGTAACATACTGTTGATACTGTATAGGAGGAGGTAACATACTGTTGATACTGTATAGGAGGAGGTAACATACTGTTGATACTGTATAGGAGGAGGTAACATACTGTTGATACTGTATAGGAGGAGGTAACATACTGTTGATACTGTACAGGAGGAAGTGACATACTGTTGATACTGTATAGGAGGAGGTAACATACTGTTGATACTGTATAGGAGGAGGTAACATACTGTTGATACTGTATAGGAGGAGGTAACATACTGTTGATACTGTATAGGAGGAGGTAACATACTGTTGATACTGTATAGGAGGTAACATACTGTTGATACTGTACAGGAGGTAACATACTGTTGATACTGTATAGGAGGTAACATACTGTTGATACTGTACAGGAGGTAACATACTGTTGATACTATATAGGAGGAGGTAACATACTGTTGATACTGTACAGGAGGTAACATACTGTTGATACTGTATAGGAGGAGGTAACATACTGTTGATACTGTACAGGAGGTAACATACTGTTGATACTGTATAGGAGGAGGTAACATACTGTTGATACTGTATAGGAGGAGGTAACATACTGTTGATACTGTATAGGAGGAGGTAACATACTGTTGATACTGTACAGGAGGAGGTAACATACTGTTGATACTGTACAGGAGGAGGTAACATACTGTTGATACTGTATAGGAGGAGGTAACATACTGTTGATACTGTATAGGAGGAGGTAACATACTGTTGATACTGTACAGGAGGTAACATACTGTTGATACTGTATAGGAGGAGGTAACATACTGTTGATACTGTATAGGTGGAGGTAACATACTGTTGATACTGTACAGGAGGAGGTAACATACTGTTGATACTGTACAGGAGGAGGTAACATACTGTTGATACTGTACAGGAGGTAACATACTGTTGATACTGTATAGGAGGAGGTAACATACTGTTGATACTGTATAGGAGGAGGTAACATACTGTTGATACTGTACAGGAGGAGGTAACATACTGTTGATACTGTACAGGAGGAGGTAACATACTGTTGATACTGTATAGGAGGTAACATACTGTTGATACTGTACAGGAGGAGGTAACATACTGTTGATACTGTACAGGAGGAGGTAACATACTGTTGATACTGTACAGGAGGAGGTAACATACTGTTGATACTGTATAGGAGGAGGTAACATACTGTTGATACTGTATAGGAGGTAACATACTGTTGATACTGTATAGGAGGAGGTGACATACTGTTGATTCTGTATAGGAGGAGGTAACATACTGTTGATACTGTATAGGAGGTAACATACTGTTGATACTGTATAGGAGGAGGTAACATACTGTTGATACTGTACAGGAGGAGGTAACATACTGTTGATACTGTACAGGAGGAGGTAACATACTGTTGATACTGTATAGGAGGAGGTAACATACTGTTGATACTGTATAGGAGGAGGTAACATACTGTTGATACTGTATAGGAGGTAACATACTGTTGATACTGTACAGGAGGTAACAAACTGTTGATACTGTACAGGAGGAGGTAACATACTGTTGATACTGTAGAGGAGGAGGTAACATACTGTTGATACTGTATAGGAGGAGGTAACATACTGTTGATACTGTATAGGAGGTAACATACTGTTGATACTGTATAGGAGGAGGTAACATACTGTTGATACTGTATAGGAGGAGGTAACATACTGTTGATACTGTACAGGAGGTAACATACTGTTGATACTGTATAGGAGGTCACATACTGTTGATACTGTATAGGAGGTAACATACTGTTGATACTGTATAGGAGGAGGTAACATACTGTTGATACTGTACAGGAGGAGGTAACATACTGTTGATACTGTATAGGAGGAGGTAACATACTGTTGATACTGTACAGGAGGTAACATACTGTTGATACTGTACAGGAGGTAACATACTGTTGATACTGTACAGGAGGAGGTAACATACTGTTGATACTGTATAGGAGGTAACATACTGTTGATACTGTATAGGAGGTAACATACTGTTGATACTGTATAGGAGGAGGTAACATACTGTTGATACTGTACAGGAGGAGGTAACATACTGTTGATACTGTATAGGAGGTAACATACTGTTGATACTGTATAGGAGGTAACATACTGTTGATACTGTATAGGAGGAGGTAACATACTGTTGATACTGTATAGGAGGAGGTAACATACTGTTGATACTGTATAGGAGGAGGTAACATACTGTTGATACTGTACAGGAGGTAACATACTGTTGATACTGTATAGGAGGAGGTAACATACTGTTGATACTGTATAGGAGGTAACATACTGTTGATACTGTATAGGAGGAGGTAACATACTGTTGATACTGTATAGGAGGAGGTAACATACTGTTGATACTGTATAGGAGGTAACATACTGTTGATACTGTATAGGAGGAGGTAACATACTGTTGATACTGTAGAGGAGGAGGTAACATACTGTTGATACTGTATAGGAGGAAGTAACATACTGTTGATACTGTATAGGAGGTAACATACTGTTGATACTGTATAGGAGGAGGTAACATAATGTTGATACTGTACAGGAGGTAACATACTGTTGATACTGTATAGGAGGTAACATACTGTTGATACTGTATAGGAGGAGGTAACATACTGTTGATACTGTACAGGAGGTAACATACTGTTGATACTGTACAGGAGGAGGTAACATACTGTTGATACTGTATAGGAGGAGGTAACATACTGTTGATACTGTATAGGAGGTAACATACTGTTGATACTGTATAGGAGGAGGTAACATACTGTTGATACTGTATAGGAGGAGTTAACATACTGTTGATACTGTACAGGAGGAGGTAACATACTGTTGATACTGTATAGGAGGTAACATACTGTTGATACTGTATAGGAGGTAACATACTGTTGATACTGTATAGGAGGAGGTAACATACTGTTGATACTGTACAGGAGGAGGTAACATACTGTTGATACTGTATAGGAGGAGGTAACATACTGTTGATACTGTATAGGAGGTAACATACTGTTGATACTGTATAGGAGGAGGTAACATACTGTTGATACTGTATAGGAGGAGGTAACATACTGTTGATACTGTATAGGAGGAGGTAACATACTGTTGATACTGTATAGGAGGTAACATACTGTTGATACTGTATAGGAGGTAACATACTGTTGATACTGTACAGGAGGTAACATACTGTTGATACTGTATAGGAGGAGGTAACATACTGTTGATACTGTAGAGGAGGAGGTAACATACTGTTGATACTGTACAGGAGGTAACATACTGTTGATACTGTATAGGAGGAGGTAACATACTGTTGATACTGTATAGGAGGTAACATACTGTTGATACTGTATAGGAGGTAACATACTGTTGATACTGTATAGGAGGAGGTAACATACTGTTGATACTGTATAGGAGGTAACATACTGTTGATACTGTATAGGAGGAGGTAACATACTGTTGATACTGTATAGGAGGAGGTAACATACTGTTGATACTGTATAGGAGGTAACATACTGTTGATACTGTATAGGAGGTAACATATTGTTGATACTGTATAGGAGGAGGTAACATACTGTTGATACTGTATAGGAGGTAACATACTGTTGATACTGTATAGGAGGAGGTAACATACTGTTGATACTGTATAGGAGGAGGTAACATACTGTTGATACTGTATAGGAGGAGGTAACATACTGTTGATACTGTATAGGAGGTAACATACTGTTGATACTGTATAGGAGGTAACATACTGTTGATACTGTATAGGAGGAGGTAACATACTGTTGATACTGTACAGGAGGAGGTAACATACTGTTGATACTGTACAGGAGGTAACATACTGTTGATACTGTATAGGAGGTAACATACTGTTGATACTGTATAGGAGGAGGTAACATACTGTTGATACTGTACAGGAGGAGGTAACATACTGTTGATACTGTATAGGAGGAGGTAACATACTGTTGATACTGTATAGGAGGAGGTAACATACTGTTGATACTGTATAGGAGGTAACATACTGTTGATACTGTATAGGAGGAGGTAACATACTGTTGATACTGTATAGGAGGAGGTAACATACTGTTGATACTGTACAGGAGGAGGTAACATACTGTTGATACTGTATAGGAGGTAACATACTGTTGATACTGTATAGGAGGTAACATACTGTTGATACTGTATAGGAGGAGGTAACATACTGTTGATACTGTATAGGAGGAGGTGACATACTGTTGATACTGTACAGGAGGAGGTAACACACTGTTGATACTGTATAGGAGGTAACATACTGTTGATACTGTATAGGAGGAGGTAACATACTGTTGATACTGTATAGGAGGAGGTAACATACTGTTGATACTGTATAGGAGGTAACATACTGTTGATACTGTATAGGAGGTAACATACTGTTGATACTGTACAGGAGGTAACATACTGTTGATACTGTATAGGAGGAGGTAACATACTGTTGATACTGTACAGGAGGAGGTAACATACTGTTGATACTGTACAGGAGGTAACATACTGTTGATACTGTATAGGAGGAGGTAACATACTGTTGATACTGTATAGGAGGTAACATACTGTTGATACTGTATAGGAGGTAACATACTGTTGATACTGTATAGGAGGAGGTAACATACTGTTGATACTGTATAGGAGGTAACATACTGTTGATACTGTATAGGAGGAGGTAACATACTGTTGATACTGTATAGGAGGAGGTAACATACTGTTGATACTGTATAGGAGGTAACATACTGTTGATACTGTATAGGAGGTAACATACTGTTGATACTGTATAGGAGGAGGTAACATACTGTTGATACTGTATAGGAGGTAACATACTGTTGATACTGTATAGGAGGAGGTAACATAGTGTTGATACTGTATAGGAGGAGGTAACATACTGTTGATACTGTATAGGAGGAGGTAACATACTGTTGATACTGTATAGGAGGTAACATACTGTTGATACTGTATAGGAGGTAACATACTGTTGATACTGTATAGGAGGAGGTAACATACTGTTGATACTGTACAGGAGGAGGTAACATACTGTTGATACTGTACAGGAGGTAACATACTGTTGATACTGTATAGGAGGTAACATACTGTTGATACTGTATAGGAGGAGGTAACATACTGTTGATACTGTACAGGAGGAGGTAACATACTGTTGATACTGTATAGGAGGAGATAACATACTGTTGATACTGTATAGGAGGAGGTAACATACTGTTGATACTGTATAGGAGGTAACAAACTGTTGATACTGTATAGGAGGAGGTAACATACTGTTGATACTGTATAGGAGGAGGTAACATACTGTTGATACTGTACAGGAGGAGGTAACATACTGTTGATACTGTATAGGAGGTAACATACTGTTGATACTGTATAGGAGGTAACATACTGTTGATACTGTATAGGAGGAGGTAACATACTGTTGATACTGTATAGGAGGAGGTAACATACTGTTGATACTGTATAGGAGGTAACATACTGTTGATACTGTATAGGAGGAGGTAACATACTGTTGATACTGTATAGGAGGAGGTAACATACTGTTGATACTGTATAGGAGGAGGTGACATACTGTTGATACTGTACAGGAGGAGGTAACATACTGTTGATACTGTATAGGAGGTAACATACTGTTGATACTGTATAGGAGGTAACATACTGTTGATACTGTATAGGAGGAGGTAACATACTGTTGATACTGTACAGGAGGTAACATACTGTTGATACTGTATAGGAGGTAACATACTGTTGATACTGTATAGGAGGAGGTAACATACTGTTGATACTGTATAGGAGGAGGTGACATACTGTTGATACTGTACAGGAGGAGGTAACACACTGTTGATACTGTATAGGAGGTAACATACTGTTGATACTGTATAGGAGGAGGTAACATACTGTTGATACTGTATAGGAGGAGGTAACATACTGTTGATACTGTATAGGAGGTAACATACTGTTGATACTGTATAGGAGGTAACATACTGTTGATACTGTACAGGAGGTAACATACTGTTGATACTGTATAGGAGGAGGTAACATACTGTTGATACTGTACAGGAGGAGGTAACATACTGTTGATACTGTACAGGAGGTAACATACTGTTGATACTGTATAGGAGGAGGTAACATACTGTTGATACTGTATAGGAGGTAACATACTGTTGATACTGTATAGGAGGTAACATACTGTTGATACTGTATAGGAGGAGGTAACATACTGTTGATACTGTATAGGAGGTAACATACTGTTGATACTGTATAGGAGGAGGTAACATACTGTTGATACTGTATAGGAGGAGGTAACATACTGTTGATACTGTATAGGAGGTAACATACTGTTGATACTGTATAGGAGGTAACATACTGTTGATACTGTATAGGAGGAGGTAACATACTGTTGATACTGTATAGGAGGTAACATACTGTTGATACTGTATAGGAGGAGGTAACATACTGTTGATACTGTATAGGAGGAGGTAACATACTGTTGATACTGTATAGGAGGAGGTAACATACTGTTGATACTGTATAGGAGGTAACATACTGTTGATACTGTATAGGAGGTAACATACTGTTGATACTGTATAGGAGGAGGTAACATACTGTTGATACTGTACAGGAGGAGGTAACATACTGTTGATACTGTACAGGAGGTAACATACTGTTGATACTGTATAGGAGGTAACATACTGTTGATACTGTATAGGAGGAGGTAACATACTGTTGATACTGTACAGGAGGAGGTAACATACTGTTGATACTGTATAGGAGGAGGTAACATACTGTTGATACTGTATAGGAGGAGGTAACATACTGTTGATACTGTATAGGAGGTAACATACTGTTGATACTGTATAGGAGGAGGTAACATACTGTTGATACTGTATAGGAGGAGGTAACATACTGTTGATACTGTACAGGAGGAGGTAACATACTGTTGATACTGTATAGGAGGTAACATACTGTTGATACTGTATAGGAGGTAACATACTGTTGATACTGTATAGGAGGAGGTAACATACTGTTGATACTGTATAGGAGGAGGTGACATACTGTTGATACTGTACAGGAGGAGGTAACACACTGTTGATACTGTATAGGAGGTAACATACTGTTGATACTGTACAGGAGGTAACATACTGTTGATACTGTATAGGAGGAGGTAACATACTGTTGATACTGTACAGGAGGAGGTAACATACTGTTGATACTGTACAGGAGGTAACATACTGTTGATACTGTATAGGAGGAGGTAACATACTGTTGATACTGTATAGGAGGTAACATACTGTTGATACTGTATAGGAGGTAACATACTGTTGATACTGTATAGGAGGAGGTAACATACTGTTGATACTGTATAGGAGGTAACATACTGTTGATACTGTATAGGAGGAGGTAACATACTGTTGATACTGTATAGGAGGAGGTAACATACTGTTGATACTGTATAGGAGGTAACATACTGTTGATACTGTATAGGAGGTAACATACTGTTGATACTGTATAGGAGGAGGTAACATACTGTTGATACTGTATAGGAGGTAACATACTGTTGATACTGTATAGGAGGAGGTAACATACTGTTGATACTGTATAGGAGGAGGTAACATACTCTTGATACTGTATAGGAGGAGGTAACATACTGTTGATACTGTATAGGAGGTAACATACTGTTGATACTGTATAGGAGGTAACATACTGTTGATACTGTATAGGAGGAGGTAACATACTGTTGATACTGTACAGGAGGAGGTAACATACTGTTGATACTGTACAGGAGGTAACATACTGTTGATACTGTATAGGAGGTAACATACTGTTGATACTGTATAGGAGGAGGTAACATACTGTTGATACTGTACAGGAGGAGGTAACATACTGTTGATACTGTATAGGAGGAGGTAACATACTGTTGATACTGTATAGGAGGAGGTAACATACTGTTGATACTGTATAGGAGGTAACAAACTGTTGATACTGTATAGGAGGAGGTAACATACTGTTGATACTGTATAGGAGGAGGTAACATACTGTTGATACTGTACAGGAGGAGGTAACATACTGTTGATACTGTATAGGAGGTAACATACTGTTGATACTGTATAGGAGGTAACATACTGTTGATACTGTATAGGAGGAGGTAACATACTGTTGATACTGTATAGGAGGAGGTAACATACTGTTGATACTGTATAGGAGGTAACATACTGTTGATACTGTATAGGAGGAGGTAACATACTGTTGATACTGTATAGGAGGAGGTAACATACTGTTGATACTGTATAGGAGGAGGTGACATACTGTTGATACTGTACAGGAGGAGGTAACATACTGTTGATACTGTATAGGAGGTAACATACTGTTGATACTGTATAGGAGGTAACATACTGTTGATACTGTATAGGAGGAGGTAACATACTGTTGATACTGTACAGGAGGTAACATACTGTTGATACTGTATAGGAGGTAACATACTGTTGATACTGTATAGGAGGAGGTAACATACTGTTGATACTGTATAGGAGGAGGTGACATACTGTTGATACTGTACAGGAGGAGGTAACACACTGTTGATACTGTATAGGAGGTAACATACTGTTGATACTGTATAGGAGGAGGTAACATACTGTTGATACTGTATAGGAGGAGGTAACATACTGTTGATACTGTATAGGAGGTAACATACTGTTGATACTGTATAGGAGGTAACATACTGTTGATACTGTACAGGAGGTAACATACTGTTGATACTGTATAGGAGGAGGTAACATACTGTTGATACTGTACAGGAGGAGGTAACATACTGTTGATACTGTACAGGAGGTAACATACTGTTGATACTGTATAGGAGGAGGTAACATACTGTTGATACTGTATAGGAGGTAACATACTGTTGATACTGTATAGGAGGTAACATACTGTTGATACTGTATAGGAGGAGGTAACATACTGTTGATACTGTATAGGAGGTAACATACTGTTGATACTGTATAGGAGGAGGTAACATACTGTTGATACTGTATAGGAGGAGGTAACATACTGTTGATACTGTATAGGAGGTAACATACTGTTGATACTGTATAGGAGGTAACATACTGTTGATACTGTATAGGAGGAGGTAACATACTGTTGATACTGTATAGGAGGTAACATACTGTTGATACTGTATAGGAGGAGGTAACATACTGTTGATACTGTATAGGAGGAGGTAACATACTGTTGATACTGTATAGGAGGAGGTAACATACTGTTGATACTGTATAGGAGGTAACATACTGTTGATACTGTATAGGAGGTAACATACTGTTGATACTGTATAGGAGGAGGTAACATACTGTTGATACTGTACAGGAGGAGGTAACATACTGTTGATACTGTACAGGAGGTAACATACTGTTGATACTGTATAGGAGGTAACATACTGTTGATACTGTATAGGAGGAGGTAACATACTGTTGATACTGTACAGGAGGAGGTAACATACTGTTGATACTGTATAGGAGGAGGTAACATACTGTTGATACTGTATAGGAGGAGGTAACATACTGTTGATACTGTATAGGAGGTAACATACTGTTGATACTGTATAGGAGGAGGTAACATACTGTTGATACTGTATAGGAGGAGGTAACATACTGTTGATACTGTACAGGAGGAGGTAACATACTGTTGATACTGTATAGGAGGTAACATACTGTTGATACTGTATAGGAGGTAACATACTGTTGATACTGTATAGGAGGAGGTAACATACTGTTGATACTGTATAGGAGGAGGTGACATACTGTTGATACTGTACAGGAGGAGGTAACACACTGTTGATACTGTATAGGAGGTAACATACTGTTGATACTGTATAGGAGGAGGTAACATACTGTTGATACTGTATAGGAGGAGGTAACATACTGTTGATACTGTATAGGAGGTAACATACTGTTGATACTGTATAGGAGGAGGTAACATACTGTTGATACTGTATAGGAGGAGGTAACATACTGTTGATACTGTACAGGAGGAGGTAACATACTGTTGATACTGTATAGGAGGAGGTAACATACTGTTGATACTGTACAGGAGGAGGTAACATACTGTTGATACTGTACAGGAGGTAACATACTGTTGATACTGTATAGGAGGAGGTAACATACTGTTGATACTGTATAGGAGGTAACATACTGTTGATACTGTATAGGAGGTAACATACTGTTGATACTGTATAGGAGGAGGTAACATACTGTTGATACTGTATAGGAGGTAACATACTGTTGATACTGTATAGGAGGAGGTAACATACTGTTGATACTGTATAGGAGGAGGTAACATACTGTTGATACTGTATAGGAGGTAACATACTGTTGATACTGTATAGGAGGTAACATACTGTTGATACTGTATAGGAGGAGGTAACATACTGTTGATACTGTACAGGAGGAGGTAACATACTGTTGATACTGTATAGGAGGTAACATACTGTTGATACTGTATAGGAGGAGGTAACATACTGTTGATACTGTACAGGAGGTAACATACTGTTGATACTGTATAGGAGGAGGTGACATACTGTTGATACTGTATAGGAGGAGGTAACATACTGTTGATACTGTATAGGAGGAGGTAACATACTGTTGATACTGTATAGGAGGAGGTAACATACTGTTGATACTGTATAGGAGGAGGTAACATACTGTTGATACTGTACAGGAGGAGGTGACATACTGTTGATACTGTATAGGAGGAGGAAACATACTGTTGATACTGTATAGGAGGAGGTAACATACTGTTGATACTGTACAGGAGGAGGTGACATACTGTTGATACTGTATAGGAGGAGGTAACATACTGTTGATAGTGTATAGGAGGTAACATACTGTTGATACTGTATAGGAGGAGGTAACATACTGTTGATACTGTAGAGGAGGAGGTAACATACTGTTGATACTGTATAGGAGGAGGTAACATACTGTTGATACTGTATAGGAGGAGGTAACATACTGTTGATACTGTATAGGAGGAGGTAACATACTGTTGATACTGTATAGGAGGAGGTAACATACTGTTGATACTGTATAGGAGGAGGTACAATACTGTTGATACTGTATAGGAGGAGGTAACATACTGTTGATACTGTATAGGAGGAGGTAACATACTGTTGATACTGTACAGGAGGAAGTGACATACTGTTGATACTGTATAGGAGGAGGTAACATACTGTTGATACTGTATAGGAGGAGGTAACATACTGTTGATACTGTATAGGAGGAGGTAACATACTGTTGATACTGTATAGGAGGAGGTAACATACTGTTGATACTGTATAGGAGGAGGTAACATACTGTTGATACTGTACAGGAGGTAACATACTGTTGATACTGTATAGGAGGTAACATACTGTTGATACTGTACAGGAGGTAACATACTGTTGATACTGTATAGGAGGAGGTAACATACTGTTGATACTGTACAGGAGGTAACATACTGTTGATACTGTATAGGAGGAGGTAACATACTGTTGATACTGTACAGGAGGTAACATACTGTTGATACTGTATAGGAGGAGGTAACATACTGTTGATACTGTATAGGAGGAGGTAACATACTGTTGATACTGTATAGGAGGAGGTAACATACTGTTGATACTGTACAGGAGGAGGTAACATACTGTTGATACTGTACAGGAGGAGGTAACATACTGTTGATACTGTATAGGAGGAGGTAACATACTGTTGATACTGTATAGGAGGAGGTAACATACTGTTGATACTGTACAGGAGGTAACATACTGTTGATACTGTATAGGAGGAGGTAACATACTGTTGATACTGTATAGGTGGAGGTAACATACTGTTGATACTGTACAGGAGGAGGTAACATACTGTTGATATTGTACAGGAGGAGGTAACATACTGTTGATACTGTACAGGAGGTAACATACTGTTGATACTGTATAGGAGGAGGTAACATACTGTTGATACTGTATAGGAGGAGGTAACATACTGTTGATACTGTACAGGAGGAGGTAACATACTGTTGATACTGTACAGGAGGAGGTAACATACTGTTGATACTGTATAGGAGGTAACATACTGTTGATACTGTACAGGAGGAGGTAACATACTGTTGATACTGTACAGGAGGAGGTAACATACTGTTGATACTGTACAGGAGGAGGTAACATACTGTTGATACTGTATAGGAGGAGGTAACATACTGTTGATACTGTATAGGAGGTAACATACTGTTGATACTGTATAGGAGGAGGTGACATACTGTTGATTCTGTATAGGAGGAGGTAACATACTGTTGATACTGTATAGGAGGTAACATACTGTTGATACTGTATAGGAGGAGGTAACATACTGTTGATACTGTACAGGAGGAGGTAACATACTGTTGATACTGTACAGGAGGAGGTAACATACTGTTGATACTGTATAGGAGGAGGTAACATACTGTTGATACTGTATAGGAGGAGGTAACATACTGTTGATACTGTATAGGAGGTAACATACTGTTGATACTGTACAGGAGGTAACAAACTGTTGATACTGTACAGGAGGAGGTAACATACTGTTGATACTGTAGAGGAGGAGGTAACATACTGTTGATACTGTATAGGAGGAGGTAACATACTGTTGATACTGTATAGGAGGTAACATACTGTTGATACTGTATAGGAGGAGGTAACATACTGTTGATACTGTATAGGAGGAGGTAACATACTGTTGATACTGTACAGGAGGTAACATACTGTTGATACTGTATAGGAGGTCACATACTGTTGATACTGTATAGGAGGTAACATACTGTTGATACTGTATAGGAGGAGGTAACATACTGTTGATACTGTACAGGAGGAGGTAACATACTGTTGATACTGTATAGGAGGAGGTAACATACTGTTGATACTGTACAGGAGGTAACATACTGTTGATACTGTACAGGAGGTAACATACTGTTGATACTGTACAGGAGGAGGTAACATACTGTTGATACTGTATAGGAGGTAACATACTGTTGATACTGTATAGGAGGTAACATACTGTTGATACTGTATAGGAGGAGGTAACATACTGTTGATACTGTACAGGAGGAGGTAACATACTGTTGATACTGTATAGGAGGTAACATACTGTTGATACTGTATAGGAGGTAACATACTGTTGATACTGTATAGGAGGAGGTAACATACTGTTGATACTGTATAGGAGGAGGTAACATACTGTTGATACTGTACAGGAGGTAACATACTGTTGATACTGTATAGGAGGAGGTAACATACTGTTGATACTGTATAGGAGGTAAAATACTGTTGATACTGTATAGGAGGAGGTAACATACTGTTGATACTGTATAGGAGGAGGTAACATACTGTTGATACTGTATAGGAGGTAACATACTGTTGATACTGTATAGGAGGAGGTAACATACTGTTGATACTGTAGAGGAGGAGGTAACATACTGTTGATACTGTATAGGAGGAGGTAACATACTGTTGATACTGTATAGGAGGTAACATACTGTTGATACTGTATAGGAGGAGGTAACATAATGTTGATACTGTACAGGAGGTAACATACTGTTGATACTGTATAGGAGGTAACATACTGTTGATACTGTATAGGAGGAGGTAACATACTGTTGATACTGTACAGGAGGTAACATACTGTTGATACTGTACAGGAGGAGGTAACATACTGTTGATACTGTATAGGAGGAGGTAACATACTGTTGATACTGTATAGGATGTAACATACTGTTGATACTGTATAGGAGGAGGTAACATACTGTTGATACTGTATAGGAGGAGTTAACATACTGTTGATACTGTACAGGAGGTAACATACTGTTGATACTGTATAGGAGGAGGTAACATACTGTTGATACTGTATAGGAGGAGGTAACATACTGTTGATACTGTATAGGAGGAGGTAACATACTGTTGATACTGTACAGGAGGAGGTAACATACTGTTGATACTGTACAGGAGGAGGTAACATACTGTTGATACTGTATAGGAGGAGGTAACATACTGTTGATACTGTATAGGAGGAGGTAACATACTGTTGATACTGTACAGGAGGTAACATACTGTTGATACTGTATAGGAGGAGGTAACATACTGTTGATACTGTATAGGTGGAGGTAACATACTGTTGATACTGTACAGGAGGAGGTAACATACTGTTGATATTGTACAGGAGGAGGTAACATACTGTTGATACTGTACAGGAGGTAACATACTGTTGATACTGTATAGGAGGAGGTAACATACTGTTGATACTGTATAGGAGGAGGTAACATACTGTTGATACTGTACAGGAGGAGGTAACATACTGTTGATACTGTACAGGAGGAGGTAACATACTGTTGATACTGTATAGGAGGTAACATACTGTTGATACTGTACAGGAGGAGGTAACATACTGTTGATACTGTACAGGAGGAGGTAACATACTGTTGATACTGTACAGGAGGAGGTAACATACTGTTGATACTGTATAGGAGGAGGTAACATACTGTTGATACTGTATAGGAGGTAACATACTGTTGATACTGTATAGGAGGAGGTGACATACTGTTGATTCTGTATAGGAGGAGGTAACATACTGTTGATACTGTATAGGAGGTAACATACTGTTGATACTGTATAGGAGGAGGTAACCTACTGTTGATACTGTACAGGAGGAGGTAACATACTGTTGATACTGTACAGGAGGAGGTAACATACTGTTGATACTGTATAGGAGGAGGTAACATACTGTTGATACTGTATAGGAGGAGGTAACATACTGTTGATACTGTATAGGAGGTAACATACTGTTGATACTGTACAGGAGGTAACAAACTGTTGATACTGTACAGGAGGAGGTAACATACTGTTGATACTGTAGAGGAGGAGGTAACATACTGTTGATACTGTATAGGAGGAGGTAACATACTGTTGATACTGTATAGGAGGTAACATACTGTTGATACTGTATAGGAGGAGGTAACATACTGTTGATACTGTATAGGAGGAGGTAACATACTGTTGATACTGTACAGGAGGTAACATACTGTTGATACTGTATAGGAGGTCACATACTGTTGATACTGTATAGGAGGTAACATACTGTTGATACTGTATAGGAGGAGGTAACATACTGTTGATACTGTACAGGAGGAGGTAACATACTGTTGATACTGTATAGGAGGAGGTAACATACTGTTGATACTGTACAGGAGGTAACATACTGTTGATACTGTACAGGAGGTAACATACTGTTGATACTGTACAGGAGGAGGTAACATACTGTTGATACTGTATAGGAGGTAACATACTGTTGATACTGTATAGGAGGTAACATACTGTTGATACTGTATAGGAGGAGGTAACATACTGTTGATACTGTACAGGAGGAGGTAACATACTGTTGATACTGTATAGGAGGTAACATACTGTTGATACTGTATAGGAGGTAACATACTGTTGATACTGTATAGGAGGAGGTAACATACTGTTGATACTGTATAGGAGGAGGTAACATACTGTTGATACTGTATAGGAGGAGGTAACATACTGTTGATACTGTACAGGAGGTAACATACTGTTGATACTGTATAGGAGGAGGTAACATACTGTTGATACTGTATAGGAGGTAAAATACTGTTGATACTGTATAGGAGGAGGTAACATACTGTTGATACTGTATAGGAGGAGGTAACATACTGTTGATACTGTATAGGAGGTAACATACTGTTGATACTGTATAGGAGGAGGTAACATACTGTTGATACTGTAGAGGAGGAGGTAACATACTGTTGATACTGTATAGGAGGAGGTAACATACTGTTGATACTGTATAGGAGGTAACATACTGTTGATACTGTATAGGAGGAGGTAACATAATGTTGATACTGTACAGGAGGTAACATACTGTTGATACTGTATAGGAGGTAACATACTGTTGATACTGTATAGGAGGAGGTAACATACTGTTGATACTGTACAGGAGGTAACATACTGTTGATACTGTACAGGAGGAGGTAACATACTGTTGATACTGTATAGGAGGAGGTAACATACTGTTGATACTGTATAGGATGTAACATACTGTTGATACTGTATAGGAGGAGGTAACATACTGTTGATACTGTATAGGAGGAGTTAACATACTGTTGATACTGTACAGGAGGAGGTAACATACTGTTGATACTGTATAGGAGGTAACATACTGTTGATACTGTATAGGAGGTAACATACTGTTGATACTGTATAGGAGGAGGTAACATACTGTTGATACTGTACAGGAGGAGGTAACATACTGTTGATACTGTATAGGAGGAGGTAACATACTGTTGATACTGTATAGGAGGAGGTAACATACTGTTGATACTGTATAGGAGGTAACATACTGTTGATACTGTATAGGAGGAGGTAACATACTGTTGATACTGTATAGGAGGAGGTAACATACTGTTGATACTGTACAGGAGGAGGTAACATACTGTTGATACTGTATAGGAGGTAACATACTGTTGATACTGTATAGGAGGTAACATACTGTTGATACTGTACAGGAGGTAACATACTGTTGATACTGTATAGGAGGAGGTAACATACTGTTGATACTGTACAGGAGGAGGTAACATACTGTTGATACTGTACAGGAGGTAACATACTGTTGATACTGTATAGGAGGAGGTAACATACTGTTGATACTGTATAGGAGGTAACATACTGTTGATACTGTATAGGAGGTAACATACTGTTGATACTGTATAGGAGGAGGTAACATACTGTTGATACTGTATAGGAGGTAACATACTGTTGATACTGTATAGGAGGAGGTAACATACTGTTGATACTGTATAGGAGGAGGTAACATACTGTTGATACTGTATAGGAGGTAACATACTGTTGATACTGTATAGGAGGTAACATATTGTTGATACTGTATAGGAGGAGGTAACATACTGTTGATACTGTATAGGAGGTAACATACTGTTGATACTGTATAGGAGGAGGTAACATACTGTTGATACTGTATAGGAGGAGGTAACATACTGTTGATACTGTATAGGAGGAGGTAACATACTGTTGATACTGTATAGGAGGTAACATACTGTTGATACTGTATAGGAGGTAACATACTGTTGATACTGTATAGGAGGAGGTAACATACTGTTGATACTGTACAGGAGGAGGTAACATACTGTTGATACTGTACAGGAGGTAACATACTGTTGATACTGTATAGGAGGTAACATACTGTTGATACTGTATAGGAGGAGGTAACATACTGTTGATACTGTACAGGAGGAGGTAACATACTGTTGATACTGTATAGGAGGAGGTAACATACTGTTGATACTGTATAGGAGGAGGTAACATACTGTTGATACTGTATAGGAGGTAACATACTGTTGATACTGTATAGGAGGAGGTAACATACTGTTGATACTGTATAGGAGGAGGTAACATACTGTTGATACTGTACAGGAGGAGGTAACATACTGTTGATACTGTATAGGAGGTAACATACTGTTGATACTGTATAGGAGGTAACATACTGTTGATACTGTATAGGAGGAGGTAACATACTGTTGATACTGTATAGGAGGAGGTGACATACTGTTGATACTGTACAGGAGGAGGTAACACACTGTTGATACTGTATAGGAGGTAACATACTGTTGATACTGTATAGGAGGAGGTAACATACTGTTGATACTGTATAGGAGGAGGTAACATACTGTTGATACTGTATAGGAGGTAACATACTGTTGATACTGTATAGGAGGTAACATACTGTTGATACTGTACAGGAGGTAACATACTGTTGATACTGTATAGGAGGAGGTAACATACTGTTGATACTGTACAGGAGGAGGTAACATACTGTTGATACTGTACAGGAGGTAACATACTGTTGATACTGTACAGGAGGTAACATACTGTTGATACTGTATAGGAGGAGGTAACATACTGTTGATACTGTATAGGAGGTAACATACTGTTGATACTGTATAGGAGGTAACATACTGTTGATACTGTATAGGAGGAGGTAACATACTGTTGATACTGTATAGGAGGTAACATACTGTTGATACTGTATAGGAGGAGGTAACATACTGTTGATACTGTATAGGAGGAGGTAACATACTGTTGATACTGTATAGGAGGTAACATACTGTTGATACTGTATAGGAGGTAACATACTGTTGATACTGTATAGGAGGAGGTAACATACTGTTGATACTGTATAGGAGGTAACATACTGTTGATACTGTATAGGAGGAGGTAACATACTGTTGATACTGTATAGGAGGAGGTAACATACTGTTGATACTGTATAGGAGGAGGTAACATACTGTTGATACTGTATAGGAGGTAACATACTGTTGATACTGTATAGGAGGTAACATACTGTTGATACTGTATAGGAGGAGGTAACATACTGTTGATACTGTACAGGAGGAGGTAACATACTGTTGATACTGTACAGGAGGTAACATACTGTTGATACTGTATAGGAGGTAACATACTGTTGATACTGTATAGGAGGAGGTAACATACTGTTGATACTGTACAGGAGGAGGTAACATACTGTTGATACTGTATAGGAGGAGGTAACATACTGTTGATACTGTATAGGAGGAGGTAACATACTGTTGATACTGTATAGGAGGTAACAAACTGTTGATACTGTATAGGAGGAGGTAACATACTGTTGATACTGTATAGGAGGAGGTAACATACTGTTGATACTGTACAGGAGGAGGTAACATACTGTTGATACTGTATAGGAGGTAACATACTGTTGATACTGTATAGGAGGTAACATACTGTTGATACTGTATAGGAGGAGGTAACATACTGTTGATACTGTATAGGAGGAGGTAACATACTGTTGATACTGTATAGGAGGTAACATACTGTTGATACTGTATAGGAGGAGGTAACATACTGTTGATACTGTATAGGAGGAGGTAACATACTGTTGATACTGTATAGGAGGAGGTGACATACTGTTGATACTGTACAGGAGGAGGTAACATACTGTTGATACTGTATAGGAGGTAACATACTGTTGATACTGTATAGGAGGTAACATACTGTTGATACTGTATAGGAGGAGGTAACATACTGTTGATACTGTACAGGAGGTAACATACTGTTGATACTGTATAGGAGGTAACATACTGTTGATACTGTATAGGAGGAGGTAACATACTGTTGATACTGTACAGGAGGAGGTAACACACTGTTGATACTGTATAGGAGGTAACATACTGTTGATACTGTATAGGAGGAGGTAACATACTGTTGATACTGTATAGGAGGAGGTAACATACTGTTGATACTGTATAGGATGTAACATACTGTTGATACTGTATAGGAGGTAACATACTGTTGATACTGTACAGGAGGTAACATACTGTTGATACTGTATAGGAGGAGGTAACATACTGTTGATACTGTACAGGAGGAGGTAACATACTGTTGATACTGTACAGGAGGTAACATACTGTTGATACTGTATAGGAGGAGGTAACATACTGTTGATACTGTATAGGAGGTAACATACTGTTGATACTGTATAGGAGGTAACATACTGTTGATACTGTATAGGAGGAGGTAACATACTGTTGATACTGTATAGGAGGTAACATACTGTTGATACTGTATAGGAGGAGGTAACATACTGTTGATACTGTATAGGAGGAGGTAACATACTGTTGATACTGTATAGGAGGTAACATACTGTTGATACTGTATAGGAGGTAACATACTGTTGATACTGTATAGGAGGAGGTAACATACTGTTGATACTGTATAGGAGGTAACATACTGTTGATACTGTATAGGAGGAGGTAACATACTGTTGATACTGTATAGGAGGAGGTAACATACTGTTGATACTGTATAGGAGGAGGTAACATACTGTTGATACTGTATAGGAGGTAACATACTGTTGATACTGTATAGGAGGTAACATACTGTTGATACTGTATAGGAGGAGGTAACATACTGTTGATACTGTACAGGAGGAGGTAACATACTGTTGATACTGTACAGGAGGTAACATACTGTTGATACTGTATAGGAGGTAACATACTGTTGATACTGTATAGGAGGAGGTAACATACTGTTGATACTGTACAGGAGGAGGTAACATACTGTTGATACTGTATAGGAGGAGGTGACATACTGTTGATACTGTATAGGAGGAGGTAACATACTGTTGATACTGTATAGGAGGTAACATACTGTTGATACTGTATAGGAGGAGGTAACATACTGTTGATACTGTATAGGAGGAGGTAACATACTGTTGATACTGTACAGGAGGAGGTAACATACTGTTGATACTGTATAGGAGGTAACATACTGTTGATACTGTATAGGAGGTAACATACTGTTGATACTGTATAGGAGGAGGTAACATACTGTTGATACTGTATAGGTGGAGGTGACATACTGTTGATACTGTACAGGAGGAGGTAACACACTGTTGATACTGTATAGGAGGTAACATACTGTTGATACTGTATAGGAGGAGGTAACATACTGTTGATACTGTATAGGAGGAGGTAACATACTGTTGATACTGTATAGGAGGTAACATACTGTTGATACTGTATAGGAGGAGGTAACATACTGTTGATACTGTATAGGAGGAGGTAACATACTGTTGATACTGTACAGGAGGAGGTAACATACTGTTGATACTGTATAGGAGGAGGTAACATACTGTTGATACTGTACAGGAGGAGGTAACATACTGTTGATACTGTACAGGAGGTAACATACTGTTGATACTGTATAGGAGGAGGTAACATACTGTTGATACTGTATAGGAGGTAACATACTGTTGATACTGTATAGGAGGAGGTAACATACTGTTGATACTGTATAGGAGGTAACATACTGTTGATACTGTATAGGAGGAGGTAACATACTGTTGATACTGTATAGGAGGTAACATACTGTTGATACTGTATAGGAGGAGGTAACATACTGTTGATACTGTATAGGAGGTAACATACTGTTGATACTGTATAGGAGGAGGTAACATACTGTTGATACTGTATAGGAGGAGGTAACATACTGTTGATACTGTATAGGAGGTAACATACTGTTGATAGTGTATAGGAGGTAACATACTGTTGATACTGTATAGGAGGAGGTAACATACTGTTGATACTGTATAGGAGGTAACATACTGTTGATACTGTATAGGAGGAGGTAACATACTGTTGATACTGTATAGGAGGAGGTAACATACTGTGTATACTGTATAGGAGGAGGTAACATACTGTTGATACTGTATAGGAGGTAACATACTGTTGATACTGTATAGGAGGTAACATACTGTTGATACTGTATAGGAGGAGGTAACATACTGTTGATACTGTACAGGAGGAGGTAACATACTGTTGATTCTGTACAGGAGGTAACATACTGTTGATACTGTATAGGAGGTAACATACTGTTGATACTGTATAGGAGGAGGTAACATACTGTTGATACTGTACAGGAGGAGGTAACATACTGTTGATACTGTATAGGAGGAGGTAACATACTGTTGATACTGTATAGGAGGAGGTAACATACTGTTGATACTGTATAGGAGGTAACATACTGTTGATACTGTATAGGAGGAGGTAACATACTGTTGATACTGTATAGGAGGAGGTAACATACTGTTGACACTGTACAGGAGGAGGTAACATACTGTTGATACTGTATAGGAGGTAACATACTGTTGATACTGTATAGGAGGTAACATACTGTTGATACTGTATAGGAGGAGGTAACATACTGTTGATACTGTATAGGAGGAGGTGACATACTGTTGATACTGTACAGGAGGAGGTAACACACTGTTGATACTGTATAGGAGGTAACATACTGTTGATACTGTATAGGAGGAGGTAACATACTGTTGATACTGTATAGGAGGAGGTAACATACTGTTGATACTGTATAGGAGGAGGTAACATACTGTTGATACTGTACAGGAGGAGGTAACATACTGTTGATACTGTACAGGAGGTAACATACTGTTGATACTGTACAGGAGGAGGTAACATACTGTTGATACTGTATAGGAGGAGGTAACATACTGTTGATACTGTACAGGAGGAGGTAACATACTGTTGATACTGTACAGGAGGTAACATACTGTTGATACTGTATAGGAGGAGGTAACATACTGTTGATACTGTATAGGAGGTAACATACTGTTGATACTGTATAGGAGGTAACATACTGTTGATACTGTATAGGAGGAGGTAACATACTGTTGATACTGTATAGGAGGTAACATACTGTTGATACTGTATAGGAGGAGGTAACATACTGTTGATACTGTATAGGAGGAGGTAACATACTGTTGATACTGTATAGGAGGTAACATACTGTTGATACTGTATAGGAGGAGGTAACATACTGTTGATACTGTATAGGAGGAGGTAACATACTGTTGATACTGTATAGGAGGAGGTAACATACTGTTGATACTGTATAGGAGGTAACATACTGTTGATACTGTATAGGAGGTAACATACTGTTGATACTGTATAGGAGGAGGTAACATACTGTTGATACTGTACAGGAGGAGGTAACATACTGTTGATACTGTACAGGAGGTAACATACTGTTGATACTGTATAGGAGGTAACATACTGTTGATACTGTATAGGAGGAGGTAACATACTGTTGATACTGTACAGGAGGAGGTAACATACTGTTGATACTGTATAGGAGGAGGTAACATACTGTTGATACTGTATAGGAGGAGGTAACATACTGTTGATACTGTATAGGAGGTAACATACTGTTGATACTGTATAGGAGGAGGTAACATACTGTTGATACTGTATAGGAGGAGGTAACATACTGTTGATACTGTACAGGAGGAGGTAACATACTGTTGATACTGTATAGGAGGTAACATACTGTTGATACTGTATAGGAGGTAACATACTGTTGATACTGTATAGGAGGAGGTAACATACTGTTGATACTGTATAGGAGGAGGTGACATACTGTTGATACTGTACAGGAGGAGGTAACACACTGTTGATACTGTATAGGAGGTAACATACTGTTGATACTGTATAGGAGGAGGTAACATACTGTTGATACTGTATAGGAGGAGGTAACATACTGTTGATACTGTATAGGAGGTAACATAATGTTTATACTGTATAGGAGGAGGTAACATACTGTTGATACTGTATAGGAGGAGGTAACATACTGTTGATACTGTATAGGAGGAGGTGACATACTGTTGATACTGTACAGGAGGAGGTAACATACTGTTGATACTGTATAGGAGGTAACATACTGTTGATACTGTATAGGAGGTAACATACTTTTGATACTGTATAGGAGGAGGTAACATACTGTTGATACTGTACAGGAGGTAACATACTGTTGATACTGTATAGGAGGTAACATACTGTTGATACTGTATAGGAGGAGGTAACATACTGTTGATACTGTATAGGAGGAGGTAACATACTGGTGATACTGTATAGGAGGAGGTAACATACTGTTGATACTGTATAGGAGGTAACATACTGTTGATACTGTATAGGAGGAGGTAACATACTGTTGATACTGTATAGGAGGAGGTAACATACTGTTGATACTGTATAGGAGGAGGTAACATACTGTTGATACTGTACAGGAGGAGGTAACATACTGTTGATACTGTATAGGAGGAGGTAACATACTGTTGATACTGTACAGGAGGTAACATACTGTTGATACTGTATAGGAGGAGGTGACATACTGTTGATACTGTATAGGAGGTAACATACTGTTGATACTGTATAGGAGGAGGTAACATACTGTTGATACTGTACAGGAGGAGGTAACATACTGTTGATACTGTATAGGAGGAGGTAACATACTGTTGATACTGTATAGGAGGAGGTAACATACTGTTGATACTGTATAGGAGGAGGTAACATACTGTTGATACTGTACAGGAGGAGGTAACATACTGTTGATACTGTATAGGAGGAGGTAACATACTGTTGATACTGTATAGGAGGAGGTAACATACTGTTGATACGGTACAGGAGGTAACATACTGTTGATACTGTATAGGAGGAGGTAACAGACTGTTGATACTGTATAGGAGGAGGTAACATACTGTTGATACTGTACAGGAGGTAACATACTGTTGATACTGTATAGAAGGAGGTAACATACTGTTGATACTGTATAGGAGGAGGTAACATACTGTTGATACTGTATAGGAGCAGGTAACATACTGTTGATACTGTATAGGAGGAGGTAACATACTGTTGATACTGTATAGGAGGAGGTAACATACTGTTGATACTGTATAGGAGGTAACATACTGTTGATACTGTATAGGAGGAGGTAACATACTGTTGATACTGTATAGGAGGAGGTAACATACTGTTGATACTGTATAGGAGGAGGTAACATACTGTTGATACTGTATAGGAGGAGGTAACATACTGTTGATACTGTATAGGAGGTAACATACTGTTGATACTGTATAGGAGGAGGTAACATACTGTTGATACTGTATAGGAGGAGGTAACATACTGTTGATACTGTATAGGAGGAGGTAACATACTGTTGATACTGTATAGGAGGAGGTAACATACTGTTGATACTGTATAGGAGGTAACATACTGTTGATACTGTATAGGAGGTAACATACTGTTGATACTGTATAGGAGGAGGTAACATACTGTTGATACTGTATAGGAGGTAACATACTGTTGATACTGTATAGGAGGAGGTAACATACTGTTGATACTGTATAGGAGGAGGTAACATACTGTTGATACTGTATAGGAGGAGGTAACATACTGTTGATACTGTATAGGAGGTAACATACTGTTGATACTGTATAGGAGGTAACATACTGTTGATACTGTATAGGAGGAGGTAACATACTGTTGATACTGTATAGGAGGAGGTAACATACTGTTGATACTGTATAGGAGGAGGTAACATACTGTTGATACTGTATAGGAGGAGGTAACATACTGTTGATACTGTATAGGAGGTAACATACTGTTGATACTGTATAGGAGGTAACATACTGTTGATACTGTATAGGAGGAGGTAACATACTGTTGATACTGTATAGGAGGAGGTAACATACTGTTGATACTGTATAGGAGGAGGTAACATACTGTTGATACTGTACAGGAGGAGGTAACATACTGTTGATACTGTATAGGAGGAGGTAACATACTGTTGATACTGTATAGGAGGAGGTAACATACTGTTGATACTGTATAGGAGGAGGTAACATACTGTTGATACTGTACAGGAGGAGGTAACATACTGTTGATACTGTATAGGAGGAGGTAACATACTGTTGATACTGTATAGGAGGAGGTAACATACTGTTGATACTGTACAGGAGGAGGTAACATACTGTTGATACTGTACAGGAGGTAACATACTGTTGATACTGTATAGGAGGTAACATACTGTTGATACTGTATAGGAGGAGGTAACATACTGTTGATACTGTACAGGAGGAGGTAACATACTGTTGATACTGTATAGGAGGAGGTAACATACTGTTGATACTGTACAGGAGGAGGTAACATACTGTTGATACTGTATAGGAGGAGGTAACATACTGTTGATACTGTATAGGAGGAGGTAACATACTGTTGATACTGTATAGGAGGAGGTAACATACTGTTGATACTGTACAGGAGGAGGTAACATACTGTTGATACTGTATAGGAGGAGGTAACATACTGTTGATACTGTATAGGAGGAGGTAACATACTGTTGATACGGTACAGGAGGTACAATACTGTTGATACTGTATAGGAGGAGGTAACATACTGTTGATACTGTATAGGAGGAGGTAACATACTGTTGATACTGTACAGGAGGTAACATACTGTTGATACTGTATAGGAGGAGGTAACATACTGTTGATACTGTATAGGAGGAGGTAACATACTGTTGATACTGTATAGGAGGAGGTAACATACTGTTGATACTGTATAGGAGGAGGTAACATACTGTTGATACTGTATAGGAGGAGGTAACATACTGTTGATACTGTATAGGAGGTAACATACTGTTGATACTGTATAGGAGGAGGTAACATACTGTTGATACTGTATAGGAGGAGGTAACATACTGTTGATACTGTATAGGAGGAGGTAACATACTGTTGATACTGTATAGGAGGAGGTAACATACTGTTGATACTGTATAGGAGGTAACATACTGTTGATACTGTATAGGAGGAGGTAACATACTGTTGATACTGTATAGGAGGAGGTAACATACTGTTGATACTGTATAGGAGGAGGTAACATACTGTTGATACTGTATAGGAGGAGGTAACATACTGTTGATACTGTATAGGAGGTAACATACTGTTGATACTGTATAGGAGGTAACATACTGTTGATACTGTATAGGAGGTAACATACTGTTGATACTGTATAGGAGGTAACA
Organism: Salvelinus alpinus; assembly: GCF_045679555.1. Taxonomy (NCBI): domain Eukaryota; kingdom Metazoa; phylum Chordata; class Actinopteri; order Salmoniformes; family Salmonidae; genus Salvelinus; species Salvelinus alpinus. The sequence goes on from NC_092106.1 coordinate 51,842,187, forward strand.
TACTGTTGATACTGTATAGGAGGAGGTAACATACTGTTGATACTGTATAGGAGGAGGTAACATACTGTTGATACTGTATAGGAGGAGGTAACATACTGTTGATACTGTATAGGAGGTAACATACTGTTGATACTGTATAGGAGGTAACATACTGTTGATACTGTATAGGAGGAGGTAACATACTGTTGATACTGTATAGGAGGAGGTAACATACTGTTGATACTGTATAGGAGGAGGTAACATACTGTTGATACTGTACAGGAGGAGGTAACATACTGTTGATACTGTATAGGAGGAGGTAACATACTGTTGATACTGTATAGGAGGAGGTAACATACTGTTGATACTGTATAGGAGGAGGTAACATACTGTTGATACTGTACAGGAGGAGGTAACATACTGTTGATACTGTATAGGAGGAGGTAACATACTGTTGATACTGTATAGGAGGAGGTAACATACTGTTGATACTGTACAGGAGGAGGTAACATACTGTTGATACTGTACAGGAGGTAACATACTGTTGATACTGTATAGGAGGAGGTAACATACTGTTGATACTGTACAGGAGGAGGTAACATACTGTTGATACTGTATAGGAGGAGGTAACATACTGTTGATACTGTATAGGAGGAGGTAACATACTGTTGATACTGTATAGGAGGTAACATACTGTTGATACTGTATAGGAGGAGGTAACATACTGTTGATACTGTATAGGAGGAGGTAACATACTGTTGATACTGTACAGGAGGAGGTAACATACTGTTGATACTGTATAGGAGGTAACATACTGTTGATACTGTATAGGAGGTAACATACTGTTGATACTGTATAGGAGGAGGTAACATACTGTTGATACTGTATAGGAGGAGGTGACATACTGTTGATACTGTACAGGAGGAGGTAACATACTGTTGATACTGTATAGGAGGTAACATACTGTTGATACTGTATAGGAGGAGGTAACATACTGTTGATACTGTATAGGAGGAGGTAACATACTGTTGATACTGTCGTGTCTTTGCTATCGTTAAATTGAAGACTTACTAGTTTTTATCATAGATTCCTATAATTAGGGATTACGCCATCACTTGAGTAATAACGAAATTAATTAACTATGAATTCGAGGGCACCAGGGAAAGTTATTCGATTACAAGGTTATAATTTCCCAATATAACCTTTCAGATATTTTAATATCTGATCAATAGTCCTCTCATTAATGATTCATTTACTCTACCTTACGTCAGTCTCATTCCAAACGTCGTAAATCGCTGATCTGCACGAACCCAGTCTTCACTATGAGTCATCCATACATCAATTGTCTTAAATCATTTATTTATTACTAACTAATTAATTCACAGAAATGCATAAACAAACAAACTTAAAATAGTTACATGAAAAGGTGGAAGGAATATGCCCTAGTGGGCTAAACCGGCATGGCGGCTGTTAGACAAAGGGAAAGTTACGTTCGACTAAGAATTCACTACAGAGTCCATAACTATAACAATTGACATGCTAATCCTTACACATGAACGCTCACTCATTCGGGAACAATTGCAATCAATATATATATAGTTACGTTCAGTGTGTGTCGCCTTGGTCGTTGGAGAGAAGTTCGTTTTGGTTGGAGTGAAGTTCTGTCTCGGTTGTGGATTGTTCAGAGTGTCATTCGTTAGAGAATGGATGTTTCGGCGGTTGTCTTTCTTCGCGTTCAATGATACCGAATTCCTAGCTGCAGACTAGAAGTCAATATCAAAGACTTGTTATGATTCGTATAAGAGTTTTAACCACGTGGGATGGTTAAAAGATTCAGCAGTCTGGTCTCAAACCTTAGTCCTCTCGTGATTGAGAGAAACATGGTCTAAATTGGTAATTTCTTAAAGTTGGCTTTTATTCAGATAGCAGAGAGGGGTGGTCCCATGGTCTCTGACCGAACTGGCTCAGGGGCGGTCCTTGGATTTAGTTCAAATACAACCGGGAGTTGTATTTCCTTCATTAAACAGTTCAACATCATATTACACAATTATACAAACAGTATCATACTCACTCATTCATTTTATACAACACACAGATGTAAACTTCATATCTGAGGTTATTATATAAACAGCGGTATGGTAATGTGGGCCCACAGTCTCTCCTGAGTTTCTCACATGAGGACAAATGGACTTGTTAATAGCTGGACTCCTCACCGGCCTTTAATACTTTTTCCGGAACATGAAATCTGTTCGTACCTCAAGTTCTGTGAGGTGGAAGAGAATTCCTTTGTCCTGAAAGTTTACCCTCTCTCTTAATACTGTTTAGCCATGAGGAGATCCTCAGGAATTTACAACGTCTCTCTGTGATCACAGCATGGGTTGAAGGAGGAAAGGGGGAGGCAGGGAGAGGGGGATGGGGTTTCCTATACCCACGCAGGCAACGTCATGACAATACTGTATAGGAGGTAACATACTGTTGATACTGTATAGGAGGAGGTAACATACTGTTGATACTGTATAGGAGGAGGTAACATACTGTTGATACTGTATAGGAGGAGGTGACATACTGTTGATACTGTACAGGAGGAGGTAATATACTGTTGATACTGTATAGGAGGTAACATACTGTTGATACTGTATAGGAGGTAACATACTGTTGATACTGTATAGGAGGAGGTAACATACTGTTGATACTGTACAGGAGGTAACATACTGTTGATACTGTATAGGAGGAGGTAACATACTGTTGATACTGTATAGGAGGAGGTAACATACTGTTGATACTGTATAGGAGGAGGTAACATACTGTTGATACTGTATAGGAGGTAACATACTGTTGATACTGTATAGGAGGAGGTAACATACTGTTGATACTGTATAGGAGGAGGTAACATACTGTTGATACTGTATAGGAGGAGGTAACATACTGTTGATACTGTATAGGAGGTAACATACTGTTGATACTGTATAGGAGGTAACATACTGTTGATACTGTATAGGAGGAGGTAACATACTGTAAATACTGTATAGGAGGTAACATACTGTTGATACTGTATAGGAGGAGGTAACATACTGTTGATACTGTATAGGAGGAGGTAACATACTGTTGATACTGTATAGGAGGTAACATACTGTTGATACTGTATAGGAGGTAACATACTGTTGATACTGTATAGGAGGTAACATACTGTTGATACTGTATAGGAGGAGGTAACATACTGTTGATACTGTATAGGAGGAGGTAACATACTGTTGATACTGTATAGGAGGTAACATACTGTTGATACTGTATAGGAGGAGGTGACATACTGTTGATACTGTACAGGAGGTAACATACTGTTGATACTGTATAGGAGGAGGTAACATACTGTTGATACTGTATAGGAGGAGGTAACATACTGTTGATACTGTACAGGAGGAGGTAACATACTGTTGATACTGTACAGGAGGAGGTAACCTACTGTTGATACTGTATAGGAGGTAACATACTGTTGATACTGTATAGGAGGAGGTAACATACTGTTGATACTGTATAGGAGGAGGTAACATACTGTTGATACTGTATAGGAGGAGGTAACATACTGTTGATACTGTATAGGAGGAGGTAACATACTGTTGATACTGTATAGGAGGAGGTAACATACTGTTGATACTGTATAGGAGGAGGTAACATACTGTTGATACTGTATAGGAGGAGGTAACATACTGTTGATACTGTATAGGAGGAAGTAACATACTGTTGATACTGTACAGGAGGTAACATACTGTTGATACTGTATAGGAGGAGGTAACATACTGTTGATACTGTCGTGTCTTTGCTATCGTTAAATTGAAGACTTACTAGTTTTTATCATAGATTCCTATAATTAGGGATTACGCCATCACTTGAGTAATAACGAAATTAATTAACTATGAATTCGAGGGCACCAGGGAAAGTTATTCGATTACAAGGTTATAATTTCCCAATATAACCTTTCAGATATTTTAATATCTGATCAATAGTCCTCTCATTAATGATTCATTTACTCTACCTTACGTCAGTCTCATTCCAAACGTCGTAAATCGCTGATCTGCACGAACCCAGTCTTCACTATGAGTCATCCATACATCAATTGTCTTAAATCATTTATTTATTACTAACTAATTAATTCACAGAAATGCATAAACAAACAAACTTAAAATAGTTACATGAAAAGGTGGAAGGAATATGCCCTAGTGGGCTAAACCGGCATGGCGGCTGTTAGACAAAGGGAAAGTTACGTTCGACTAAGAATTCACTACAGAGTCCATAACTATAACAATTGACATGCTAATCCTTACACATGAACGCTCACTCATTCGGGAACAATTGCAATCAATATATATATAGTTACGTTCAGTGTGTGTCGCCTTGGTCGTTGGAGAGAAGTTCGTTTTGGTTGGAGTGAAGTTCTGTCTCGGTTGTGGATTGTTCAGAGTGTCATTCGTTAGAGAATGGATGTTTCGGCGGTTGTCTTTCTTCGCGTTCAATGATACCGAATTCCTAGCTGCAGACTAGAAGTCAATATCAAAGACTTGTTATGATTCGTATAAGAGTTTTAACCACGTGGGATGGTTAAAAGATTCAGCAGTCTGGTCTCAAACCTTAGTCCTCTCGTGATTGAGAGAAACATGGTCTAAATTGGTAATTTCTTAAAGTTGGCTTTTATTCAGATAGCAGAGAGGGGTGGTCCCATGGTCTCTGACCGAACTGGCTCAGGGGCGGTCCTTGGATTTAGTTCAAATACAACCGGGAGTTGTATTTCCTTCATTAAACAGTTCAACATCATATTACACAATTATACAAACAGTATCATACTCACTCATTCATTTTATACAACACACAGATGTAAACTTCATATCTGAGGTTATTATATAAACAGCGGTATGGTAATGTGGGCCCACAGTCTCTCCTGAGTTTCTCACATGAGGACAAATGGACTTGTTAATAGCTGGACTCCTCACCGGCCTTTAATACTTTTTCCGGAACATGAAATCTGTTCGTACCTCAAGTTCTGTGAGGTGGAAGAGAATTCCTTTGTCCTGAAAGTTTACCCTCTCTCTTAATACTGTTTAGCCATGAGGAGATCCTCAGGAATTTACAACGTCTCTCTGTGATCACAGCATGGGTTGAAGGAGGAAAGGGGGAGGCAGGGAGAGGGGGATGGGGTTTCCTATACCCACGCAGGCAACGTCATGACAATACTGTATAGGAGGTAACATACTGTTGATACTGTATAGGAGGAGGTAACATACTGTTGATACTGTATAGGAGGAGGTAACATACTGTTGATACTGTATAGGAGGAGGTGACATACTGTTGATACTGTACAGGAGGAGGTAATATACTGTTGATACTGTATAGGAGGTAACATACTGTTGATACTGTATAGGAGGTAACATACTGTTGATACTGTATAGGAGGAGGTAACATACTGTTGATACTGTACAGGAGGTAACATACTGTTGATACTGTATAGGAGGAGGTAACATACTGTTGATACTGTATAGGAGGAGGTAACATACTGTTGATACTGTATAGGAGGAGGTAACATACTGTTGATACTGTATAGGAGGTAACATACTGTTGATACTGTATAGGAGGAGGTAACATACTGTTGATACTGTATAGGAGGAGGTAACATACTGTTGATACTGTATAGGAGGAGGTAACATACTGTTGATACTGTATAGGAGGTAACATACTGTTGATACTGTATAGGAGGTAACATACTGTTGATACTGTATAGGAGGAGGTAACATACTGTAAATACTGTATAGGAGGTAACATACTGTTGATACTGTATAGGAGGAGGTAACATACTGTTGATACTGTATAGGAGGAGGTAACATACTGTTGATACTGTATAGGAGGTAACATACTGTTGATACTGTATAGGAGGTAACATACTGTTGATACTGTATAGGAGGTAACATACTGTTGATACTGTATAGGAGGAGGTAACATACTGTTGATACTGTATAGGAGGAGGTAACATACTGTTGATACTGTATAGGAGGTAACATACTGTTGATACTGTATAGGAGGAGGTGACATACTGTTGATACTGTACAGGAGGTAACATACTGTTGATACTGTATAGGAGGAGGTAACATACTGTTGATACTGTATAGGAGGAGGTAACATACTGTTGATACTGTACAGGAGGAGGTAACATACTGTTGATACTGTACAGGAGGAGGTAACCTACTGTTGATACTGTATAGGAGGTAACATACTGTTGATACTGTATAGGAGGAGGTAACATACTGTTGATACTGTATAGGAGGAGGTAACATACTGTTGATACTGTATAGGAGGAGGTAACATACTGTTGATACTGTATAGGAGGAGGTAACATACTGTTGATACTGTATAGGAGGAGGTAACATACTGTTGATACTGTATAGGAGGAGGTAACATACTGTTGATACTGTATAGGAGGAGGTAACATACTGTTGATACTGTATAGGAGGAAGTAACATACTGTTGATACTGTACAGGAGGTAACATACTGTTGATACTGTATAGGAGGAGGTAACATACTGTTGATACTGTATAGGAGGAGGTAACATACTGTTGATACTGTATAGGAGGAGGTAACATACTGTTGATACTGTATAGGAGGTAACATACTGTTGATACTGTATAGGAGGAGGTAACATACTGTTGATACTGTATAGGAGGAGGTAACATACTGTTGATACTGTATAGGAGGTAACATACTGTTGATACGGTATAGGAGGTAACATACTGTTGATACTGTATAGGAGGAGGTAACATACTGTTGATACTGTATAGGAGGTAACATACTGTTGATACTGTATAGGAGGAAGTAACATACTGTTGATACTGTATAGGAGGAGGTAACATACTGTTGATACTGTATAGGAGGTAACATACTGTTGATACTGTATAGGAGGTAACATACTGTTGATACTGTATAGGAGGTAACATACTGTTGATACTGTATAGGAGGAGGTAACATACTGTTGATACTGTATAGGAGGAGGTAACATACTGTTGATACTGTATAGGAGGTAACATACTGTTGATACTGTATAGGAGGAGGTGACATACTGTTGATACTGTATAGGAGGTAACATACTGTTGATACTGTATAGGAGGAGGTAACATACTGTTGATACTGTATAGGAGGTAACATACTGTTGATACTGTATAGGAGGAGGTAACATACTGTTGATACTGTATAGGAGGAGGTAACATACTGTTGATACTGTACAGGAGGAGGTAACATACTGTTGATTCTGTACAGGAGGAGGTAACCTACTGTTGATACTGTATAGGAGGTAACATACTGTTGATACTGTATAGGAGGAGGTAACATACTGTTGATACTGTATAGGAGGAGGTAACATACTGTTGATACTGTATAGGAGGAGGTAACATACTGTTGATACTGTATAGGAGGTAACATACTGTTGATACTGTATAGGAGGAGGTAACATACTGTTGATACTGTATAGGAGGAGGTAACATACTGTTGATACTGTATAGGAGGAGGTAACATACTGTTGATACTGTATAGGAGGTAACATACTGTTGATACTGTATAGGAGGAGGTAACATACTGTTGATACTGTATAGGAGGAGGTAACATACTGTTGATACTGTATAGGAGGAGGTAACATACTGTTGATACTGTATAGGAGGTAACATACTGTTGATACTGTATAGGAGGAGGTAACATACTGTTGATACTGTATAGGAGGTAACATACTGTTGATACTGTATAGGAGGAGGTAACATACTGTTGATACTGTGTAGGAGGAGGTAACATACTGTTGATACTGTATAGGAGGTAACATACTGTTGATACTGTATAGGAGGAGGTAACATACTGTTGATACTGTACAGGAGGAGGTGACATACTGTTGATACTGTACAGGAGGAGGTAACATACTGTTGATACTGTATAGGAGGAGGTAACATACTGTTGATAATGTACAGGAGGAGGTAACATACTGTTGATACTGTATAGGAGGAGGTAACATACTGTTGATACTGTATAGGAGGTAACATACTGTTGATACTGTACAGGAGGAGGTAACATACTGTTGATACTTTACAGGAGGAGGTGACATACTGTTGATACTGTATAGGAGGAGGTAACATACTGTTGATACTGTACAGGAGGAGGTAACATACTGTTGATACTGTATAGGAGGAGGTAACATACTGTTGATACTGTATAGGAGGAGGTAACATACTGTTGATACTGTATAGGAGGAGGTAACATACTGTTGATACTGTATAGGAGGAGGTAACATACTGTTGATACTGTATAGGAGGAGGTAACATACTGTTGATACTGTATAGGAGGTAACATACTGTTGATACTGTATAGGAGGAGGTAACATACTGTTGATACTGTATAGGAGGTAACATACTGTTGATACTGTATAGGAGGTAACATACTGTTGATACTGTATAGGAGGAGGTAACATACTGTTGATACTGTACAGGAGGAGGTAACATACTGTTGATACTGTATAGGAGGTAACATACTGTTGATACTGTATAGGAGGTAACATACTGTTGATACTGTATAGGAGGAGGTAACACTGTTGATACTGTATAGGAGGTAACATACTGTTGATACTGTATAGGAGATGGTAACATACTGTTGATACTGTATAGGAGGTAACATACTGTTGATACTGTATAGGAGGTGACATACTGTTGATACTGTATAGGAGGTAACATACTGTTGATACTGTATAGGAGGAGGTAACATACTGTTGATACTGTATAGGAGGAGGTAACATACTGTTGATACTGTATAGGAGGTAACATACTGTTGATACTGTACAGGAGGAGGTGACATACTGTTGATACTGTACAGGAGGAGGTAACATACTGTTGATACTGTATAGGAGGAGGTAACATACTGTTGATACTGTACAGGAGGAGGTAACATACTGTTGATACTGTATAGGAGGAGGTAACATACTGTTGATACTGTATAGGAGGTAACATACTGTTGATACTGTACAGGAGGAGGTAACATACTGTTGATACTTTACAGGAGGAGGTGACATACTGTTGATACTGTATAGGAGGAGGTAACATACTGTTGATACTGTACAGGAGGAGGTAACATACTGTTGATACTGTATAGGAGGAGGTAACATACTGTTGATACTGTATAGGAGGAGGTAACATACTGTTGATACTGTATAGGAGGAGGTAACATACTGTTGATACTGTATAGGAGGAGGTAACATACTGTTGATACTGTATAGGAGGAGGTAACATACTGTTGATACTGTATAGGAGGTAACATACTGTTGATACTGTATAGGAGGAGGTAACATACTGTTGATACTGTATAGGAGGTAACATACTGTTGATACTGTATAGGAGGTAACATACTGTTGATACTGTATAGGAGGAGGTAACATACTGTTGATACTGTACAGGAGGAGGTAACATACTGTTGATACTGTATAGGAGGTAACATACTGTTGATACTGTATAGGAGGTAACATACTGTTGATACTGTATAGGAGGAGGTAACATACTGTTGATACTGTATAGGAGGTAACATACTGTTGATACTGTATAGGAGGAGGTAACATACTGTTGATACTGTATAGGAGGTAACATACTGTTGATACTGTATAGGAGGTGACATACTGTTGATACTGTATAGGAGGAGGTAACATACTGTTGATACTGTATAGGAGGTAACATACTGTTGATACTGTATAGGAGGTAACATACTGTTGATACTGTATAGGAGGTAACATACTGTTGATACTGTATAGGAGGAGGTAACATACTGTTGATACTGTATAGGAGGAGGTAACCTACCGTTGATTCTGTTAAAACTGTTTGTTTAAAATCTTTGTTTCCTGGTCATTTGTTAATATACAAAGAATAGGCGTGTTTGTGTCAAGGTCTATTTGCATGTAATGATGCACGTCCACACATACCAACCAGCTCTCACAGTTTCACTTCAGAATTACACGTTTGTCCATGTTTCTTAAAACATGACATTTCGAAGGTATCGCAAACGTGACATTTCAAAGTGCTCAAGTTTAAGTTTAGTCATTAACTGCAAATGGTTAAGGTTACGTTTAAGTTTGGGCGTATAACTCTGAAATCTTAATGTTAGGCATTAACTCTGAAAGGTTAAGGTTTTTTGGAATAGTCTTAAAACTGAAATCTCAAACATAACTTTATACTTTTGGATTTGCACTTGCAACCTTTGGAGTCAGAGGCAGAAGCTTACATCCATCCGTCCACCATCCTCCGTCCTCAACTCTCTAAAAAAAACAAAATCTACTTGAAGGTAACAGCGCTCACTGTTACCCCTAGTGACCAGTTACCCCTAGTGACCAGTTACCCCTAGTGACCAGTTACCCCTAGTGACCAGTTCCCCCTAGTGACCAGTTACCCCTAGTGACCAGTTACCCCTAGTGACCAGTTCCCCCTAGTGACCAGTTACCCCTAGTGACCAGTTACCCCTAGTGACCAGTTACCCCTAGTGACCAGTTCCCCCTAGTGACCAGTTACCCCTAGTGACCAGTTCCCCCTAGTGACCAGTTACCCCTAGTAACCAGTTCCCCCTAGTGACCAGTTACCCCTAGTGACCAGTTACCCCTAGTGACCAGTTACCCCTAGTGACCAGTTACCCCTAGTGACCAGTTACCCCTAGTGACCAGTTCCCCCTAGTGACCAGTTACCCCTAGTAACCAGTTCCCCTTCATACCCCAATGTCCTCAGACATAGATGGAGGTTGAATACAGACTTGTATAACGGGTGACCTGGCTACACACACACACACACACACACACACACACACACACACACACACACACACACACACACACACACACACACACACACACACACACACACACACACACACACACACACACACACACACAAAATTATCGAGAAAGCAATCTTCCTGGCCTCTGCAGCGGATCCTTCAATACGGTTCTGTGCCATTACTGGATACCTGGGAGCTGTAAACCGTGTGTGTGTGTGTGTGTGTGTGTGTGTGTGTGTGTGTGTGTGTGTGTGTGTGTGTGTGTGTGTGTGTGTGTGTGTGTGTGTGTGTGTGTGTGTGTGTGTGTGTGTGTGTGTGTGTGTGTGTGTGTGTGTGTGTGTAGATTCAAATGTAATGGTAGAAACTGGTTTGAATCCATCAGGGATTGTCCAGCCAGGCTCTTGATTAAAACCGTAAACCAAAAGAGCAAGCCAGACCAAGGAAGGAGACAGATTGAAGATAGTCGAACAGGAGGCAGATTGAAGATAGTCGAACAGGAGAAAGATTGAAGATAGTCGAACAGGAGACAGATTGAAAATAGTCGAACAGGAGGCAGATTGAAGATAGTCGAACAGGAGACAGATTGAAGATAGTCGAACAGGAGACAGATTGAAGATAGTCGAACAGGAGACAGATTGAAGATAGTCGAACAGGAAACAGATTCAAGATAGTCGAACAGGAGGCAGATGGAAGATAGTCGAACAGGAGGCAGATTGAAGATGGTAGAAAAGGAGCCAGATTGAAGATAGTCGAACATGAGGCAGATTAAAGGTAGTCGAACAGGAGGCAGATTGAAGATAGTCGAACAGGAGACAGATTGAAGATAGTCGAACAGGAGACAGATTGAAGATAGTCGAACAGGAGACAGATTGAAGATAGTCGAACAGGAAACAGATTCAAGATAGTCGAACAGGAGGCAGATGGAAGATAGTCGAACAGGAGGCAGATTGAAGATGGTAGAAAAGGAGCCAGATTGAAGATAGTCGAACATGAGGCAGATTAAAGATAGTCGAACAGGAGGCAGATTGAAGATAGTCGAACAGGAGACAGATTGAAGATAGTCGAACAGGAGACAGATTGAAGATAGTCGAACAGGAGACAGATTGAAAGTAGTCGAACAGGAAACAGATTGAAGATAGTCGAACAGGAGGCAGATGGAAGATAGTCGAACAGGAGACAGATTGAAGATAGTCGAACAGGAGACAGATTGAAGATAGTCGAACAGGAGACAGATTGAAAATAGTCGAACAGGAAACAGATTGAAGATAGTCAAACAGGAGGCAGATGGAAGATAGTCGAACAGGAAACAGATTGAAGATGGTAGAAAAGGAGGCAGATTGAAGATAGTCGAACATGAGGCAGATTGAAGATAGTCGAACAGGAGGCAGATTGAAGATAGTCGAACAGGAGGCAGATGGAAGATAGTCGGAAAGGAGGCAGATTGAAGATAGTCGAACAGGAGACAGATTGAAGATAGTCAAAAAGGAGGCAGATTGAAGATAGTCGGAAAGGAGGCAGATTGAAGATATTCAAAAAGGAGGCAGATTGAAGATAGTCGGAAAGGAGACAGATTGAAGATAGTCGAAAAGGAGGCAGATTGAAGATAGTCGGAAAGGAGACAGATTGAAGATAGTCAAAAAGGAGACAGATTGAAGATAGTCGAACAGGAGGCAGATTGAAGATAGTCGAACAGGAGACAGATTGAAGACAGTCGAAAAGGAGGAACACACTGGGAAATGACAACAAATAGTCTAAAATATAATCTAATATGATCCCCTAGAATGTCTGTATCCGTTCTGGGTTAACAAGGTCTCAATGACAGATATGACAACCTGTCGACTTAAAAAGAGGCCGTGAGACCAAATTGCACCCTATTTCCTATATTGTGCACTACTTTTGACAAGGACCCATAGGGCTCTGGTCAAAAGTAGTGCACTACATACTGTATATAGGGTGTCATTTGGAATGCATTTTTGGTGGAACTTCCTCTGGCCCTGTACGGGGCGTTTTATTGAATTGTTTTCTGGGCGATTATCCGTCCAATCCTGTTTCTCTCTCTCTCTCTCGCTCTGTGTGGTGTGTCTCTTTAGATAGGAAACACCCCACAGAGCACGTCTAAGTAGGCAATCAGTCACTGGGAGTGATGGCGGAGGTGAAGAGTAAGTAAACTCTCTGAGAGTGAGTGGGTCTCTGCCGGGGTTAGCAGACCAGATGCTGATGGCTGGTGCCAACATGGCGGCCATGTGAGGACTCATTAAGGAGGCAGAGTTGGGAATCCATTGAATCTTACTTTGATTGTTGGAGCCAACATGGCAGCCGTGTGACGGAATCATTAAGGAGGCAGTGGCTGCCACCGCTTCTCAGTCCAGAAGCTCTCTCTGTCTCTTGTCTCTTGTCTCTTGTCTCTTTTCTCTCTCTCTCTCTCTCTCTCTCTCTCTCTCTCTCTCTCTCTCTCTCTCTCTCTCTCTCTCTCTCTCTCTCTCTCTGCCTCTCTCTCTCTGCCTCTCTCTCTCTGCCTCTCTCTCTGCCTCTCTGTCACTGCCTCTCTCTCTCTGCCTCTCTCTCTCTGCCTCTCTGTCACTGCCTCTCTCTCTCTGCCTCTCTCTCTCTGCCTCTCTCTCTCCCCCTCTCTCTGCCCAGACCCCTCTCGACCATGGAAATGAGGGTAACGAAGAATGGGAATGAGAGGGATGAAAAATAAATAAATAAATCAAATAAAGTAACATTGAAAATCCCACGGGGAGCCTGTGGGGCTGTTGTATTAGAGAAAGGAAAACTCTTCTCTCTAAGCAGCAGATGATGAAAACATTAAGCAACAATTACTGTAATTAGAGTTATCGAAGCGGCGAGATACTAGACAAGCTGTGTGCATCTGGAGGATGCATCTGGTTGGCTACTGCAGAACAGGAGCCACCGGCGTCTGCAGTGGCGGAGCCGCGAGAGAGAGAGGGGGCAGGAGGGGTGACAGGAGGAAGGGGTTGGGAGAGTCATTTGTCTTCTCCTTTCCTTCCCTGTGGATGGTGGGATGAAAGGATAGAGGGATGGGAGGATGAAAGGGTGGCTTCCCAGCCTGCAGTGCGTTGGAAATTATGTCATGAAGTGATGAATTGGCAGACATTACTGCATGCTGTATTGCTGTATTGCTGCAGATATTGACCAATCAGTAGCCTGTAAGTGGCGAAAACAATCAGTAACCTGTTAGAAGTGAAACGAATCAGTAACCTGTTAGTGATGAAACCAAACCAAGCAGTAACCTTTTAGTGATGAAACCAAACCAAGCAGTAACCTGTTAGTGATGAAACCAAACCAAGCAGTAACCTGTTAGTGATGAAACCAGACAGTAACCTGTTAGTAATGAAACCAGACAGTAACCTGTTAGTAATGAAACCAGACAGTAACCTGTTAGTAATGAAACCAGACAGTAACCTGTTAGTAATGAAACCAGACAGTAACCTGTTAGTAATGAAACCAGACAGTAACCTGTTAGTAATGAAACCAGACAGTAACCTGTTAGTAATGAAACCAGACAGTAACCTGTTAGTAATGAAACCAGACAGTAACCTGTTAGTAATGAAACCAGACAGTAACCTGTTAGTAATGAAACCAGACAGTAACCTGTTAGTAATGAAACCAGACAGTAACCTGTTAGTAATGAAACCAGACAGTAACCTGTTAGTAATGAAACCAGACAGTAACCTGTTAGTAATGAAACCAAACCAATCAGTAACCTGTTAGTAATGAAACCAAACCAAGCAGTAACCTGTTAGTAATGAAACCAAACCAGTCAGTAACCTGTTAGTAATGAAACCAAACCAATCAGTAACCTGTTAGTGATGAAACCAAACCAATCAGTAACCTGTTAGTGATGAAACCAAACCAATCAGTAACCTGTTAGTAATGAAACCAAACCAATCAGTAACCTGTTAGTGATGAAACCAAACCAATCAGTAACCTGTTAGTAATGAAACCAGACGGTAACCTGTTAGTAATGAAACCAGACAGTAACCTGTTAGTAATGAAACCAAACCAATCAGTAACCTGTTAGTGATGAAACCAAACCAATCAGTAACCTGTTAGTGATGAAACCAAACCAATCAGTAACCTGTTAGTAATGAAACCAAACCAATCAGTAACCTGTTAGTGATGAAACCAATCAGTAACCTGTTAGTAATGAAACCAAACCAATCACTAACCTGTTAGTAATGAAACCAAACCAATCAGTAACCTGTTAGTAATGAAACCAAACCAATCAGTAACCTGTTAGTGATGAAACCAAACCAATCAGTAACCTGTTAGTAATGAAACCAAACCAATCAGTAACCTGTTAGTAATGAAACCAAACCAATCAGTAACCTGTTAGTAATGAAACCAGACAGTAACCTGTTAGTAATGAAACCAAACCAATCAGTAACCTGTTAGTGATGAAACCAAACCAATCAGTAACCTGTTAGTAATGAAACCAGACAGTAACCTGTTAGTAATGAAACCAGACAGTAACCTGTTAGTAATGAAACCAGACAGTAACCTGTTAGTACAACCGAGCAATGATTATTCTGGACAAAGGACAACTTGCACAAGATTCTGATGGAAGCTCATCAAATAGTAAGAACTATTTATGATGTTAATTCGTTGTTCTGTTGAAAAATGTTAAACTATTATTCCGCCATTAATTTCGGTGCGGTCTCGCTTTAACGCACGCTGTATGTCGTAGTAACGTTAATTTTAAAAATCTAACACAGCGGTTGCATTAAGAACTAATGTATCTTTCATTTGCTGTCCAACCTGTATTTTTTTGTCAAGTTTATGATTAGTTATTGATTAGATTAGGTGCCTCTCCCAAGATTTCTCCCGACATTTTGTTTGCATTTTGGCTACTATTCATATTGTATAACCACAATTTTTGCCGCTAAATATGCACATTTTCGAACAAACCATATATGTATTGTGTAATTTGATGTTATAGGACTGTCATCTGAAGAAGTTTGAGAAGGTTAGTGAATAATTTGATATATTTTGCTGGTTTATTCGTTATCGCTACTGTTGGCTTGAATCAATGCTGTTCTGTGGTTGGCTATTGTAGTAAGCTAATATAATGCTATATTGTGTTTTCGCTATAAAACACTTAAAAAATCTGAAATATTGTCTGGATTCACAAGATCTTTGTCTTTCATTTGCTGTACACTGTGTATTTTTCATAAATGTTTTATGATGAGTATTTAGGTAATTCACGTTGCTCTCTGTAGTTATTCTAGTTGCTTTGGTGAGAGTTGTGATGGTGGCTGCAATGTAAAACTATGATTTATACCTGAAATATGCACATTTTTCGAACAAAACATATGCTATACAATAAATATGTTCTCAGACTGTCATCTGATGAAGTTGTTTCTTGGTTAGTGACTATTTATATATTTATTTGGTCGAATTTGTGATAGCTACCTATGCAGTAAAACAATGGTGGGAAAAAAAAGTTGTGTCTTTTGCTATCGTGGTTAGCTAATAGAAGTACATATTGTGTCTTCCCTGTAAAACATTTTAAAAATCAGAAATGATGGCTGGATTCACAAGATGTGTATCTTTCATCTGGTGTCTTGGACTTGTGATTTCATGATATTTAGATGCTAGTATTTACTTGTGGCGCTATGCTAGGCTATGCTAGTCAGCTTTTTTACTGATGAGGGTGCTCCCGGATTCGGGATTGTGTGCAAGTAGAAGTTAATGAAACCAAACCAAGCGGTAACCTGTTAGTGATGAAACCAAACCAATCAGTAACCTGTTAGTAATGAAACCAAACCAATCAGTAACCTGTTAGTGATGAAACCAAACCAATCAGTAACCTGTTAGTAATGAAACCAAACCAAGCAGTAACCTGTTAGTAATGAAACTCAACCAATTAGTAACCTGTTAGTAATGAAACCCAGCAGTAACCTGTTAGTAATGAAAGCAAACCAAGCAGTAACCTGTTAGTAATGAAAGCAAACCAAGCACTAACCTGTTAGTAATGAAAGCAAACCAAGCAGTAACCTGTTAGTAATGAAACCAAACCAAGCAGTAACCTGTTAGTAATGAAACCAAACCAAGCATTAACCTGTTAGTAATGAAACCAAACCAAGCAGTAACCTGTTAGTAATGAAACCAAACCAATCAGTAACCTGTTAGTAATGAAACCAAACCAAACAGTAACCTGTTAGTAATGAAACCAAACCAAGCAGTAACCTGTTAGTGATGAAACCAAAAAGTAACCTGTTAGTAATGAAACCAAACCAAGCAGTAACCTGTTAGTGATGAAACCAAACCAAGCAGTAATCTGTTAGTAATGAAACCAAACCAAGCAGTAACCTGTTAGTAATGAAACCAAACCAAGCACTAACCTGTTGGTAATGAAAGCAAACCAAGCACTAACCTGTTAGTATTGAAACCAAACCAAACACTAACCTGTTAGTAATGAAACCAAACCAAGCAGTAACCTGTTAGTAATGAAACCAGACAGTAACCTGTTAGTGATGAAACCAAACCAAGCAGTAACCTGTTAGTAATGAAAGCAAACCAAGCACTAACCTGTTAGTAATGAAACCAAACCAAGCAGTAACCTGTTAGTAATGAAACCAAACCAAGCACTAACCTGTTAGTAATGAAACCAAACCAAGCAGTAACCTGTTAGTAATGAAACCAAACCAATCAGTAACCTGTTAGTAATGAAAGCAAACCAAGCACTAACCTGTTAGTAATGAAACCAAACCAAGCACTAACCTGTTAGTAATGAAACCAAACCAAGCAGTAACCTGTTAGTAATGAAACCAAACCAATCAGTAATCTGTTAGTAATGAAACCAAACCAATCAGTAACCTGTTAGTAATGAAACCAAACCAAGCAGTAACCTGTTAGTAATGAAACCAAACAGTAACCTGTTAGTGATGAAACCAAACCAATCAGTAACCTGTTAGTAATGGAACCAAACCAAGCAGTAACCTGTTAGTAATGAAACCAAACCAAGCAGTAACCTGTTAGTGATGAAACCAAAACCAATCAGTAACCTGTTAGTAATGAAACCAAACAGTAACCTGTTAGTAATGAAACCAAACCAAGCAGTAACCTGTTAGTAATGAAACCAAACCAAGCAGTAATCTGTTAGTAATGAAACCAAACCAAGCAGTAACCTGTTAGTGATGAAACCAAACAGTAACCTGTTAGTAATGAAACCAAACCAAGCAGTAACCTGTTAGTGATGAAACCAAACCAATCAGTAACCTGTTAGTAATGAAACCAAACCAATCAGTAACCTGTTAGTGATGAAACCAAACCAATCAGTAACCTGTTAGTAATGAAACCAAACCAATCAGTAACCTGTTAGTAATGAAACCAAACCAATCAGTAACCTGTTAGTGATGAAACCAAACCAATCAGTAACCTGTTAGTAATGAAACCAATCAGTAACCTGTTAGTAATGAAACCAATCAGTAACCTGTTAGTAATGAAACCAAACCAATCAGTAACCTGTTAGTAATGAAACCAAACCAAGCAGTAACCTGTTAGTGATTAAACCAAACCAAGCTGTAACCTGTTAGTAATGAAACCAAACCAATCAGTAACCTGTTAGTGAGGAAATCAAACCAATCAGTAACCTGTTAGTAATGAAACCAAACCAATCAGTAACCTGTTAGTAATGAAACCAAACCAATCAGTAATCTGTTAGTAATGAAACCAAACCAAGCAGTAACCTGTTAGTAATGAAACCAAACCAATCAGTAACCTGTTAGTGATGAAACCAAACCAATCAGTAACCTGTTAGTAATGAAACCAATCAGTAACCTGTTAGTAATGAAACCAAACCAATCAGTAACCTGTTAGTAATGAAACCAAACAGTAACCTGTTAGTAATGAAACCAAACCAAACAGTAACCTGTTAGTAATGAAACCAAACCAATCAGTAACCTGTTAGTAATGAAACCAATCAGTAATCTGTTAGTAATGAAGCCAAACCAAGCAGTAATCTGTTAGTAATGAAACCAAACCAAGCAGTAACCTGTTAGTAATGAAACCAAACCAATCAGTAACCTGTTAGTGATGAAACCAAACCAATCAGTAACCTGTTAGTAATGAAACCAATCAGTAACCTGTTAGTAATGAAACCAAACCAATCAGTAACCTGTTAGTAATGAAACCAAACCAATCAGTAACCTGTTAGTAATGAAACCAAACCAATCAGTAACCTGTTAGTGATGAAACCAAACCAATCAGTAACCTGTTAGTAATGAAACCAATCAGTAACCTGTTAGTAATGAAACCAAACCAATCAGTAACCTGTTAGTAATGAAACCAATCAGTAACCTGTTAGTAATGAAACCAAACCAATCAGTAACCTGTTAGTAATGAAACCAAACCAATCAGTAACCTGTTAGTAATGAAACCAAACCAAGCAGTAACCTGTTAGTAATGAAACCAATCAGTAACCTGTTAGTAATGAAACCAATCAGTAACCTGTTAGTAATGAAACCAAACCAATCAGTAACCTGTTAGTAATGAAACCAAACCAATCAGTAACCAGTTAGTGATGAAACCAAACCAATCAGTAACCTGTTAGTGATGAAACCAAACCAATCAGTAACCTGTTAGTAATGAAACCAAACCAATCAGTAACCTGTTAGTGATGAAACCAAACCAATCAGTAACCTGTTAGTGATGAAACCAAACCAATCAGTAACCTGTTAGTAATGAAACCAAACCAATCAGTAACCTGTTAGTGATGAAACCAAACCAATCAGTAACCTGTTAGTAATGAAACCAAACCAATCAGTAACCTGTTAGTGATGAAACCAAACAGTAACCTGTTAGTAATGAAACCAATCCAAGCAGTAACCTGTTAGTAATGAAACCAAACCAATCAGTAATCTGTTAGTAATGAAACCAAACCAATCAGTAACCTGTTAGTAATGAAACCAATCAGTAACCTGTTAGTAATGAAACCAAACAGTAACCTGTTAGTAATGAAACCAAACAGTAACCTGTTAGTAATGAAACCAAACAGTAACCTGTTAGTAATGAAACCAAACAGTAACCTGTTAGTAATGAAACCAAACAGTAACCTGTTAGTAATTAAACCAAACCAATCAGTAACCTGTTAGTGATGAAACCAAACCAAGCAGTAACCTGTTAGTAATGAAACCAAACCAATCAGTAACCTGTTAGTGATGAAACCAAACCAATCAGTAACCTGTTAGTAATGAAACCAAACCAAGCAGTGACCTGTTAGCATTGAAAGTGGATTAAACAAGTGGAAACCGGTATACCTTAAAATAGGATATATCGCCTTGCCCTAGTTGGACTGTAGAGAGTCCTTATGTAGACTTGAACATAGAAAAACAGCTTCAAAACTAACTTGTCAGGTTTAATCCGGTTCATTGCCTCTCTAACCTCTGATTGGATGAATGGTTTAATCCGGGTTCATTGCCTCTCTTACCTCTGATTGGATGAATGGTTTGATCCGGTTCATTGCCTTTCTAACCTCTGATTGGATGAATGGTTTGATCCGGTTCATTGCCTCTCTAACCTCTGATTGGATGAATGGTTTGATCCGGTTCATTGCCTTTCTAACCTCTGATTGGATGAACGGTTTGATCCGGTTCATTGCCTCTCTAACCTCTGATTGGATGAATGGTTTAATCCGGTTCCATGCCTCTCTTACCTCTGATTGGATGAATGGTTTGATCCGGTTCATTGCCTTTCTAACCTCTGATTGGATGAATGGTTTGATCATGTTCATTGCCTCTCTAACCTCTGATTGGATGAATGGTTTGATCCGGTTCATTGCCTCTCTAACCTCTGATTGGATGAATGGTTTGATCCGGTTCATTGCCTTTCTAACCTCTGATTGGATGAACGGTTTGATCCGGTTCAGTGCCTCTCTAACCTCTGATTGGATGAACGGTTTGATCCGGGTTCATTGCCTCTCTAACCTCTGATTGGATGAACGGTTTGATCCGGTTCAGTGCCTCTCTAACCTCTGATTGGATGAACGGTTTGATCCGGGTTCATTGCCTCTCTAACCTCTGATTGGATGAACGGTTTGATCCGGTTCAGTGCCTCTCTAACCTCTGATTGGATGAACGGTTTGATCCGGGTTCATTGCCTCTCTAACCTCTGATTGGATGAACGGTTTGATCCGGTTCAGTGCCTCTCTAACCTCTGATTGGATGAACGGTTTGATCCGGGTTCATTGCCTCTCTAACCTCTGATTGGATGAACGGTTTGATCCGGTTCATTGCCTCTCTAACCTCTGATTGGATGAATGGTTTGATCCGGTTCCATGCCTCTCTAACCTCTGATTGGATGAACGGTTTGATCCGGTTCATTACCTCTCTAACCTCTGATTGGATGAACGGTTTGATCCGTGTCCATAGCTCTCTAACCTCTGATTGGATGAACGGTTTGATCATGTTCATTGCCTCTCTAACCTCTGATTGGATGAACGGTTTGATCAGGTTCATTGCCTCTCTAACCTCTGATTGGATGAACGGTTTGATCAGGTTCATTGCCTCTCTAACCTCTGATTGGATGAACGGTTTGATCCGGTTCATTACCTCTCTAACCTCTGATTGGATGAATGGTTTGATCAGGTTCATTGCCTCTCTAACCTCTGATTGGATGAATGGTTTGATCCGGTTCCATGCCTCTCTAACCTCTGATTGGATGAATGGTTTGATCCGGGTTCATTGCCTCTCTAACCTCTGATTGGATGAACGGTTTGATCCGGTTCATTGCCTCTCTAACCTCTGATTGGATGAGTGGTTTGGGATGATGCCGTTAGCATTTTCCCATATCCTCCCATTCACGTCCAACGATGAGTGAATCGGAATATCATAGTTAATGCTAATATCAGTAGCATTCACACGTCAATTCCAGTTCAGGTCAAAAGGGGTATACTACAAAGTAGGATCTATGAGTTAGCCAGCTAACTGTGTGTGTGTGTGTGCAGAAGTGTATCAATATTAATCAATATTTATGAACATCGTTTAAACCCTGTACCAGATATATTCCAAATGCAAACGTTGAAATGTTTGTCTATTTGGTCTTCTTCTTCCCTTGCCAAGCAGTATTCAGGTACATAACCGAGTCCCAAAATGGCAACCTAATCCCTATTTAGTGCATTAGTTTTGAGCGAGGGGCCCTGGGCATTATAGGGTGTCATTTAAGATTCATCCTATTGGGTTGTCCAGATCGCGTAGTCAGCAGTATCGATCAATGAGAGAGCAGGCTAAGAAGCCCTCTCCGCTGCCGCCTGCATCATAAGTAGTATACACAAACACGTGCTAGTTTCAAATGTGATTTTTTACGGCTCCACTGGCTCCTTGCTATTCACATCAACCCACCGTACATGCGTCCCAAACAACGACACCCTATTCCTTACATAGTGCTCTACTTTAGTTCAGAGGTTCATGGTCAAAAGAAGTGCTCTATAGATAGGAAGTAGGGTGCCATTTGGGACACAACTGGTGTTTTTCAGGGGAGAGAGAGGGGGGGGGGGATACAGGTGGTGCCTGCCAAACTACATTATCATCACACTTCACACTTTCACACCATCCCACCATCGCCAACGCATTAAACAAGATGAAAACCATTTAAAAAAATCCTGACTTCTGACTAGCTGCTGTTTTACAAAATAACACACATTATCCACTCCCTTTCAAACCAGACATAAATTCTCTGCCACATGTTTATGCTCATGTCAAAGGATTTAAGGACTAAAGTACGTCTCTCTCTCTCTCTCTCTCTCTCTCTCTCTCTCTCTCTCTCTCTCTCTCTCTCTCTCTCTCTCTCTCTCTCTCTCTCTCTCTCTCTCTCTCTCTCCCTCTCTCTCTCTCTCTCTCTCTCTCTCTCTCTCTCTCTCTCTCTCTCTCTCTCTCTCTCTCTCTCTCTCTCTCTCTCTCTCTCTCTCTCTCTCTCTCTCTCTCTCTCTCTCTCTGGGAGGTAGGGAGGGAGGTAGGGAAGGAGGTGAGGGAGGTAGAGAGGGTTTAAACTCCCGAGATTTGGTGTGCATCACAAATGACACCCTATTGGCCCAAAAGTAGTGCACTTATAGAGAGAAAGAGAGCCGTTCGAGATGTGTGTTCGGTGTTCTATTCATTATCTCCACTTCCTGTAGAGCAGGGTGCCACTTCCTGTAGAGCAGGGTGCCACTTCCTGTAGAGCAGGGTGGCAGGACTATTCCGTGGTGGAATAGTCATTTATTGTGTCGACCGTATTGAATCCTGCCCTTAATGTGTCTGTTAAATCACAGAGTAGGATTAAGACTGAGCAACCGCCTGACTTTTAGACAAGACATACAGAACTGAGACGGTGGATGGGTCTGGGGAGTGGGCTGGGGAGGGGCTACCTCAGACGGGCAGCGTTGGCCAGTGGAGCCCATCAATCAAATGGAGCGCCGTGGAGCAGGAGGTCTGGGCTCAGGTGGTGTAATGATGCAGACGCCATGTGGTCTCCCCGTCCATGCTGAAGGTCCCACCCCTCCACTGCTTTTGGTGCTCAGGTGTGAGGGTTTGCCCCCTCCACAGGCCCCCTCTTCCACCTCTTCCACTGCCCCATCCATCCACAACCTCATCTATCTATCCGCCCCTGCAACGGCTGTTGCTGCTCAGGTGTGAGGGTTCGCTGCCCTCTCCAGCCGGCTGTTCAGGGTCCTGCTCTGTCCACTAGACCTCTCCGTCTATCGTCCATCATCCCCCTGTCTGGATACCTGGCCTTCAGACTGGACCAGAGGCACTCAACTTAACAGATACTGGGAAGTTATCTTAAGACAACCAACAGATACCAGAACAATCTCTAAAGACAACCAACAGATACCGGAACAATCTCTAAAGACAACCAACAGATTCTGGAACAATCTCTAAAGACAACCAACAGATACCGGAACAATCTCTAAAGACAACCAACAGATACTGGAACAATCTCTAAAGACAACCAACAGATACCGGAACAATCTCTAAAGACAACCAACAGATGCTGGAACAATCTCTAAAGACAACCAACAGATACCGGAACAATCTCTAAAGACAACCAACAGATACTGGAACAATCTCTAAAGACAACCAACAGATACCGGAACAATCTCTTCACACAACCAACAGATACTGGAACAATCTCTTCACACAACCAACAGATACTGGAACAATCTCTAAAGACAACCAACAGATACCGGAACAATCTCTAAAGACAACCAACAGATGCTGGAACAATCTCTAAAGACAACCAACAGATACCGGAACAATCTCTAAAGACAACCAACAGATACTGGAACAATCTCTAAAGACAACCAACAGATACCGGAACAATCTCTTCACACAACCAACAGATACCGGAACAATCTCTAAAGACAACCAACAGATACCGGAACAATCTCTAAAGACAACCAACAGATACCGGAACAATCTCTTCACACAACCAACAGATACTGGAACAATCTCTTCAGACAACCAACAGATACTGGAACAATCTCTAAAGACAACCAACAGATACCGGAACAATCTCTTCAGACAACCAACAGATACCAGAACAATCTCTAAAGACAACCAACAGATACCGGAACAATCTCTTCAGACAACCAACAGATACTGGAACCTTAGATAACAAAGTACAGGTTGTGAGACATGAATTATGAAATCAATTTCTTCAAGTTTTTGTGAGACCTGGGATTATGAAATCAATTTCTTCAAGTTTTTCTCGAGAGGGAAATACTGATAATGCCTCTCAAGAAGAGTTGGGAATATTACTGGCTTAGAACGAGTACATCAGCATATTGATTGATGTTAATGCTCCATTGGAGTTGATCTTATGAGTTAGGGATTATAACATATATATATATATGATATGTAAACATAAAATATATGTTTTATTGTCACATAGGTGCAGTGCAATGTGTTGTTTTACAGGGTCAGTCATAGTAGTATGATAGGTGTTGTTTAACAGGGTCAGCCATAGTAGTATGATAGGTGTTGTTGTACAGGGTCAGCCATAGTAGTATGATAGGTGTTGTTTAACAGGGTCAGTCATAGTAGTATGATAGGTGTTGTTTTACAGGGTCAGTCATAGTAGTATGATAGGTGTTGTTTTACAGGGTCAGTCATAGTAGTATGATAGGTGTTGTTTTACAGGGTCAGTCATAGTAGTATGATAGGTGTTGTTTTACAGGGTAAGTCATAGTAGTATGATAGGTGCAGTGTAATGTGTTGTTTTACAGGGTAAGTCATAGTAGTATGATAGGTGCAGTGTAATGTGTTGTTTTACAGGGTCAGCCATAGTAGTATGATAGGTATTGTTTTACAGGGTCAGTCATAGTAGTATGATAAGTGTTGTTTTACAGGGTCAGTCATAGTAGTATGATAGGTGTTGTTTTACAGGGTCCGTCATAGTAGTATGATAGGTGCAGTGTAATGTGTTGTTTTACAGGGTCAGTCATAGTAGTATGATAGGTGTTGTTTTACAGGGTCCGTCATAGTAGTATGATAGGTGCAGTGTAATGTGTTGTTTTACAGGGTCAGTCATAGTAGTATGATAGGTGTTGTTTTACAGGGTCAGTCATAGTAGTATGATAGGTGCAGTGTAATGTGTTGTTTTACAGGGTCAGTCATAGTAGTATGATAGGTGTTGTTTTACAGGGTCCGTCATAGTAGTATGATAGGTGCAGTGTAATGTGTTGTTTTACAGGGTCAGTCATAGTAGTATGATAGGTGCAGTGTAATGTGTTGTTTTACAGGGTCAGTCATAGTAGTATGATAGGTGCAGTGTAATGTGTTGTTTTACAGGGTCAGGCATAGTAGTATGATAGGTGTTGTTTTACAGGGTCAGTCATAGTAGTATGATAGGTGTTGTTTTACAGGGTCAGCCATAGTAGTATGATAGGTGTTCTTTTACAGGGTCAGTCATAGTAGTATGATAGGTGTTGTTTTACAGGGTCAGTCATAGTAGTACGATAGGTGTTGTTTTACAGGGTCAGTCATAGTAGTATGATAGGTGTTGTTTTACAGGGTCAGCCATAGTAGTATGATAGGTGTTGTTTTACAGGGTCAGTCATAGTAGTATGATAGGTGTTGTTTTACAGGGTCAGTCATAGTAGTATGATAGGTGTTGTTTTACAGGGTCAGTCATAGTAGTATGATAGGTGTTGTTTTACAGGGTCAGCCATAGTAGTATGATAGGTGTTGTTTTACAGGGTCAGTCATAGTAGTATGATAGGTGCAGTGTAATGTGTTGTTTTACAGGGTCAGTCATAGTAGTACGATAGGTGTAATTCTACAGGCCCAGCCATAGTAGTACGATAGGTGTTGTTTTACAGGGTCAGTCATAGTAGTATGATAGGTGTTGTTTTACAGGGTCAGCCATAGTAGTACGATAGGTGTAATTCTACAGGCCCAGTCATAGTAGTACGGCGTCACTGGAGTAAATTAGGGTTAAGTGCCTTGATCAAGGACACATTTAACAGATTTTTCACCTTGCTGGCTCAGGTATTCAAACCAACAACCTCTGGGTCTCAGGCCCAACGCCCAGCGCAGGCCCAGTTGTTCTGACATGAATATTCAGTATCACCCTGATCCTTATCCTATCCTTATCCCCCTTATTCCTTCAACCCTGTTCCTAACACACCTGCAGATCTGTCTAAGTACCTGAACAAGTAGTCATTTGAGCCATAACCCTCGGTTGCCCTTTATCTCTGATCAGCC
Organism: Salvelinus alpinus; assembly: GCF_045679555.1. Lineage (NCBI taxonomy): Eukaryota > Metazoa > Chordata > Actinopteri > Salmoniformes > Salmonidae > Salvelinus > Salvelinus alpinus. Next base: position 51,868,692 of record NC_092106.1, read on the forward strand.
CAACATTTATCATCTGAAGAGACCGCGTTGAGTTGAGCAGGGAACATTTATCATCTGAAGAGACCGCGTTGAGTTGAGCAGGGAACATTTATCTCTGAAGAGACAGCGTGTTGAGAAGGGAACAACATTTATCTCTGAAGAGACAGTGTTGTGTTGAGCAGGGAACAACATTTATCTCTGAAGAGACCGCGTTGAGTTGAGCAGGGAACATTTATCATCTGAAGAGACAGCATTGTGTTGAGCAGGGAACAACATTTATCTCTGAAGAGACAGTGTTGTGTTGAACAGGGAACAACATTTATCTCTGAAGAGACAGCGTGTTGAGAAGGGAACAACATTTATCATCTGAAGAGACAGCGTTGTGTTGAGCAGGGAACAACATTTATCATCTGAAGAGACCGCGTTGTGTTGAGCAGGAAACATTTATCATCTGAAGAGACAGCATTGTGTTGAGCAGGGAACAACATTTATCTCTGAAGAGACAGTGTTGTGTTGAGCAGGGAACAACATTTATCTCTGAAGAGACAGCGTGTTGAGAAGGGAACAACATTTATCATCTGAAGAGACAGCGTTGTGTTGAGCAGGGAACAACATTTATCATCTGAAGAGACCGCGTTGTGTTGAGCAGGAAACAACATTTATCATCTGAAGAGACCGCGTTGAGTTGAGAAGGGAACAACATTTATCATCTGAAGAGACAGCGTTGTGTTGAGCAGGGAACAACATTTATCTCTGAAGAGACAGCGTTGAGTTGAGCAGGGAACAACATTTATCTCTGAAGAGACAGTGTTGAGTTGAGCAGGGAACAACATTTATCATCTGAAGAGACCGCGTTGTGTTGAGCAGGGAACAACATTTATCTCTGAAGAGACCGCGTTGTGTTGAGCAGGGAACAACATTTATCATCTGAAGAGACCGCGTTGTGTTGAGCAGGGAACAACATTTATCTCTGAAGAGACCGCGTTGTGTTGAGCAGGGAACAACATTTATCATCTGAAGAGACCGCGTTGTGTTGAGCAGGGAACAACATTTATCTCTAAATAGACAGCGTTGAGTTGAGCAGGGAACAACATTTATCTCTGAAGAGACAGCGTTGAGTTGAGCAGGGAACAACATTTATCATCTGAAGAGACAGCGTTGAGTTGAGCAGGGAACAACATTTATCTCTGAAGAGACAGCGTGTTGAGAAGGGAACAACATTTATCATCTGAAGAGACAGCGTTGTGTTAAGCAGGGAACAACATTTATCTCTGAAGAGACAGCGTGTTGAGAAGGGAACAGCATTTATCATCTGAAGAGACAGCGTTGTGTTGAGCAGGGAACAACATTTATCTCTGAAGAGACCGCGTTGTGTTGAGCAGGGAACAACATTTATCATCTGAAGAGACCGCGTTGAGTTGAGCAGGGAACAACATTTATCTCTGAAGAGACCGCGTTGTGTTGAGCAGGGAACAACATTTATCATCTGAAGAGACCGCGTTGTGTTGAGCAGGGAACAACATTTATCTCTGAAGAGACCGCGTTGTGTTGAGCAGGGAACTACATTTATCATCTGAAGAGACCGCGTTGTGTTGAGCAGGGAACAACATTTATCATCTGAAGAGACCGCGTTGTGTTGAGCAGGGAACAACATTTATCTCTGAAGAGACAGCGTTGAGTTGAGCAGGGAACAACATTTATCTCTGAAGAGACAGTGTTGAGTTGAGCAGGGAACAACATTTATCTCTGAAGAGACCGCGTTGAGTTGAGCAGGGAACAACATTTATCTCTGAAGAGAAAGCGTGTTGAGAAGGGAACAACATTTATCATCTGAAGAGACCGCGTTGTGTTGAGCAGGGAACAACATTTATCTCTGAAGAGACAGCGTGTTGAGAAGGGAACAACATTTATCATCTGAAGAGACAGCGTTGTGTTGAGCAGGGAACAACATTTATCTCTGAAGAGACCGCGTTGTGTTGAACAGGGAACAACATTTATCATCTAAAGAGACCGCGTTGAGTTGAGAAGGGAACAACATTTATCATCTGAAGAGACAGCGTTGTGTTGAGCAGGGAACAACATTTATCTCTGAAGAGACAGCGTTGAGTTGAGCAGGGAACAACATTTATCTCTGAAGAGACAGTGTTGAGTTGAGCAGGGAACAACATTTATCATCTGAAGAGACCGCGTTGTGTTGAGCAGGGAACAACATTTATCTCTGAAGAGACCGCGTTGTGTTGAGCAGGGAACAACATTTATCATCTGAAGAGACCGCGTTGTGTTGAGCAGGGAACAACATTTATCTCTGAAGAGACCGCGTTGTGTTGAGCAGGGAACAACATTTATCATCTGAAGAGACCGCGTTGTGTTGAGCAGGGAACAACATTTATCTCTAAATAGACAGCGTTGAGTTGAGCAGGGAACAACATTTATCTCTGAAGAGACAGCGTTGAGTTGAGCAGGGAACAACATTTATCATCTGAAGAGACAGCGTTGAGTTGAGCAGGGAACAACATTTATCTCTGAAGAGACAGCGTGTTGAGAAGGGAACAACATTTATCATCTGAAGAGACAGCGTTGTGTTAAGCAGGGAACAACATTTATCTCTGAAGAGACAGCGTGTTGAGAAGGGAACAGCATTTATCATCTGAAGAGACAGCGTTGTGTTGAGCAGGGAACAACATTTATCTCTGAAGAGACCGCGTTGTGTTGAGCAGGGAACAACATTTATCATCTGAAGAGACCGCGTTGAGTTGAGCAGGGAACAACATTTATCTCTGAAGAGACCGCGTTGTGTTGAGCAGGGAACAACATTTATCATCTGAAGAGACCGCGTTGTGTTGAGCAGGGAACAACATTTATCTCTGAAGAGACCGCGTTGTGTTGAGCAGGGAACTACATTTATCATCTGAAGAGACCGCGTTGTGTTGAGCAGGGAACAACATTTATCATCTGAAGAGACCGCGTTGTGTTGAGCAGGGAACAACATTTATCTCTGAAGAGACAGCGTTGAGTTGAGCAGGGAACAACATTTATCTCTGAAGAGACAGTGTTGAGTTGAGCAGGGAACAACATTTATCTCTGAAGAGACCGCGTTGAGTTGAGCAGGGAACAACATTTATCTCTGAAGAGAAAGCGTGTTGAGAAGGGAACAACATTTATCATCTGAAGAGACCGCGTTGTGTTGAGCAGGGAACAACATTTATCTCTGAAGAGACAGCGTGTTGAGAAGGGAACAACATTTATCATCTGAAGAGACAGCGTTGTGTTGAGCAGGGAACAACATTTATCTCTGAAGAGACCGCGTTGTGTTGAACAGGGAACAACATTTATCATCTAAAGAGACCGCGTTGAGTTGAGAAGGGAACAACATTTATCATCTGAAGAGACAGCGTTGTGTTGAGCAGGGAACAACATTTATCTCTGAAGAGACAGCGTTGAGTTGAGCAGGGAACAACATTTATCTCTGAAGAGACAGTGTTGAGTTGAGCAGGGAACAACATTTATCATCTGAAGAGACCGCGTTGTGTTGAGCAGGGAACAACATTTATCTCTGAAGAGACCGCGTTGTGTTGAGCAGGGAACAACATTTATCATCTGAAGAGACCGCGTTGTGTTGAGCAGGGAACAACATTTATCTCTGAAGAGACCGCGTTGTGTTGAGCAGGGAACAACATTTATCATCTGAAGAGACCGCGTTGTGTTGAGCAGGGAACAACATTTATCTCTAAATAGACAGCGTTGAGTTGAGCAGGGAACAACATTTATCTCTGAAGAGACAGCGTTGAGTTGAGCAGGGAACAACATTTATCATCTGAAGAGACAGCGTTGAGTTGAGCAGGGAACAACATTTATCTCTGAAGAGACAGCGTGTTGAGAAGGGAACAACATTTATCATCTGAAGAGACAGCGTTGTGTTAAGCAGGGAACAACATTTATCTCTGAAGAGACAGCGTGTTGAGAAGGGAACAGCATTTATCATCTGAAGAGACAGCGTTGTGTTGAGCAGGGAACAACATTTATCTCTGAAGAGACCGCGTTGTGTTGAGCAGGGAACAACATTTATCATCTGAAGAGACCGCGTTGAGTTGAGCAGGGAACAACATTTATCTCTGAAGAGACCGCGTTGTGTTGAGCAGGGAACAACATTTATCATCTGAAGAGACCGCGTTGTGTTGAGCAGGGAACAACATTTATCTCTGAAGAGACCGCGTTGTGTTGAGCAGGGAACTACATTTATCATCTGAAGAGACCGCGTTGTGTTGAGCAGGGAACAACATTTATCATCTGAAGAGACCGCGTTGTGTTGAGCAGGGAACAACATTTATCTCTGAAGAGACAGCGTTGAGTTGAGCAGGGAACAACATTTATCTCTGAAGAGACAGTGTTGAGTTGAGCAGGGAACA
>NC_092106.1:51878076-51980576 GCF_045679555.1 Salvelinus alpinus
GGACATGGAGGACGGGGAGGCTGGGGAGGACGGGGAGGACATGGAGGACATGGAGGACATGGAGGACGGGGAGGACATGGAGGACGGAGAGGTTGGGGAGGACGAGGAGGACATGGAGGACGGGGAGGACATGGAGGACGGGGAGGACATGGAGGCCGGAGAGGTTGGGGAGGACGGGGAGGACATGGAGGACGGGGAGGTTGGGGAGGACGGGGAGGACGGGGAGGACACGGAGGACGGGGAGGACATGGAGGACGGGGAGGTTGGGGAGGACGGGGAGGACGGGAAGGACACGGAGGACGGGGAGGACATGGAGGACGGGGAGAACGGGGAGAATGGGGAGTTGGTTACGGATGCTGGTAAGCAGTCCTGCGAGCAACTGCAGCACCTCATGATGAGTTCAGATCTGTTTTTGTGGCCCCACCCCCGTCAGCGTTGCCCAATTCCCTGGTCTTGATTGATTTCCAGTGGAGATGATTGGATTCCCATGTGGGATAGATTCAGAATGCGCTTATTACTGTATAATTCCATATCTTCAGCTATCGCCAGTTCATTACAATCTGAATGCATCAGAGCATTTCTCTCTTTGTGTTTCCACGGCCTAGTGTCTGTGGTGTTAAGAGAACAAATAATTTCCTTTTTCTCCAATGTAAACAGTGTAGAGTGATTCCAATAAGATGGCATGCATGAATTAATGATAATTGCTTTTTTGTTCTTTACTGATGGTTCTCAGGTTAGGGAGGCATGGCGCTTTCTGATTAAATGCCCAAATTGGATTTTACAAACCAGGATATAAGGTAAAAAGAGAGGGGAAGGCTCACAATGAAAAGGTGGAATTTAATTCCGGTGTATTCCTTTGCTTGTCTGAGAAAGGTATACTTTGAAAAACTCAGTGGATATTGTGTTGCCTGAAGACGGACTAGAAAATAACAGTTATTTCAGTCAATAATTTTCTGAATAATTTTAGATTCCGAAATGTTGATTGTTTTTAAATATATTTCTGCTGTTTTAAAAAAAAAATTTAAATTGAGATTACAATGGACAGTGAAGAGTAGACAGGATTGGGAATCAGAAGTGCAGTGGGTCTGATTCCCGACTCTGGGAGCCTCTGCTTTACATGTGTGCCGCAAATCCTCAGAACTAACCGCTGGACCACACAGGCCAAATACAGTACATGTTGGTAGAAAATCCTGATCCTTCGAGCTTGATTAGAGAAGGTTTATCAATTAGAGAAGGTTTATCAATTAGAGAAGGTTTATCAATTAGAGAAGGTGTATCAATTAGAGAAGGTGTATCAATTAGAGAAGGTGTATCAATTAGAGAAGGTTTATCAATTAGAGAAGGTTTATCAATTAGAGAAGGTTTATCAATTAGAGAAGGTTTATCAATTAGAGAAGGTTTATCAATTAGAGAAGGTTTATCAATTAGAGAAGGTTTATCAATTAGAGAAGGTTTATCAACATACCACTTCATAGACATTTCTGTCATTTTCACATGGAAGTTCCAAAAGAAGAGATGCTGTAATAATTACTGTAATAATTACTGTAAACATTATTGCTGAGACATTTCTTCTTCATCTTGTTAATCCAAATGTAATACCCTAATTAACGATGGCCCTAATAAAACACAATTTGTAATCAAATAATTCATGATTCTTCTGACTTTTAATCATTGCTATAATTAATTAAAATGAGATACTCCCAAGGAGACACTCACTCAGGCATTTATACAAACCCTATTTTCGTTTTTATATTTTATTTTAAAATATGAACATTCATGTCCTCTGAATGTAGTCATGAAGGCATACTATTATGGGATGTTTGTCACCGTGTATTTACCCACAACCCCCATTCAACGGCAGAAAGATTGATATTGTAGCATGATCCCCACTACTAAGTAGACTCCCTTAATTACTGTAGCTAATTAAAAACGTTCAAGGTTATCCGATGACCTTCGTCACAACTGAATGGTCAGTGCTTGAATTGCATCGGCCGCGTCTCAAATGGCACCCTAAATTCCCTATGGACCCCCGTTATAAAAAAAAAAAGAAGAAGTAGTGCACCGTGTAAGGAATAGGCTGCTATTTGTGAGAAAGTGCACTCTATGGCTCCAGCCGTGTCATTAGTGCTGAGCAGAGGGATATTAGTTAAGTAGGAGCTGTGGTTTCCGCCCTATCAGGTTTATTCACTATTGGAGTCACTACTGATACCGGAGTACAGTGGATTTCCCCATGTTCATTAGTGGATTAATGGCATCCCTTTATGAAGACCTGGGGAGGGCCGAACGTCCGGCAGAAGGCCAGGAATCTTTAGGGGCTGTGGTCAAAAGTACGACCCATAGAGCTGTGATCACAAGTAGCGCACTATATCTGGAATAGGGTGCCATTTGGGACGAAGGATCCATTGTCAATGACTCCCTAATGGAGTTCCTGCACATTACATTACACTTCTCCGTGTCATTAGCTTCTCTCAGGTATAGCAAGTGTCTCAAATGGCACCCCTATTGCCTATATAGTTCACTACTTCTGACCAGATCTGGTAGTGCACTACATTTGGGACACATACATAGACACACACTATGTGTGGATCCTCATTGACAACCCTTTCTTCACAATCTCTGATGATGATTGTTGTGAAAGATTAGAGGATCATTGGGTATATTGAGTCAGATTGAGTCAGTAGATTAGAAGATCATTGGGTATATTGAGTCAGATTGAGTCAGTAGGTATATCATTGGGTATATTGAGTCAGATTGAGTCAGTAGATTAGAAGATCATTGGGTATATTGAGTCAGATTGAGTCAGTTGATTAGAAGAACATTGGGTATATTGAGTCAGATTGAGTCAGTAGGTATATCATTGGGTATATTGAGTCAGATTGAGTCAGTAGATTAGAAGATCATTGGGTATATTGAGTCAGATTGAGTCAGTAGGTATATCATTGGGTATATTGAGTCAGATTGAGTCAGTAGATTAGAAGATCATTGGGTATATTGAGTCAGATTGAGTCAGTAGGTATATCATTGGGTATATTGAGTCAGATTGAGTCAGTAGATTAGAAGATCATTGGGTATATTGAGTCAGATTGAGTCAGTAGGTATATCATTGGGTATATTGAGTCAGATTGAGTCAGTTGATTAGAGGTTCATTGGGTATATTGAGTCAGATTGAGTCAGTTGATTAGAAGATCATTGGGTATATTGAGTCAGATTGAGTCAGTTGATTAGAAGATCATTGGGTATATTGAGTCAGATTGAGTCAGTAGATTAGAAGATCATTGGGTATATTGAGTCAGATTGAGTCAGTAGATTAGAAGATCATTGGGTATATTGAGTCAGATTGAGTCAGTAGATTAGAGGATCATTGGGTATATTGAGTCAGATTGAGTCAGTAGATTAGAAGATCATTGGGTATATTGAGTCTCTATACTGACGCTTAGCTTGTTTGATTTCCTTGCGGAGGGAATAGCTACACTGTTTGTATTCGGTCATGTTTGTCCCGTGTAGCTCAGTTGGTAGAGCATGGCGCTTGCAACGCCAGGGTTGTGGGTTCATTCCCCACGGGGGGACCAGGATGAATATGTATGAACTTTCCAATTTGTAAGTCGCTCTGGATAAGAGCGTCTGCTAAATGACTTAAATGTAAATGTAAATGTAATGTTTCCGGTCACCTTGCTCTGGTTAAAAGCAGTGGTTCGCGGTTTCAGTTTCGCGCGAATGCTGCCATCAATCCACGGTTTCTTGTTTGGGAATGTTTTAATATTTGCTGTGGGTACTACATTGCCGAGGCACTTGCTAATTAACTCGTTCAACGAATCAGCGTATTCGTCAATGTTGTTATTTGACGCAGTGCGGAACATATCCCAATCCACGTGATCGAAGCAATCTTGAAGCGTGGAATCAGATTGGTCGGACCAGCGTTGAACAGACCTGAGCGCGGGAGCTTCCTGTTTTAGTTTCTGTCTATAGGCTGGGAGCAACAAAATGGAGTCGTGGTCAGATTTTCCAAAAGGAGGGCATCGCGATCAATGATCTAGGGTTTTACCATCCCTGGTAGCACAATTGATATGCTGATAGAATTTAGGGAGTCTTGTTTTCAGATTAGCCTTGTTAAAATCCTCAGCTACAATGAGTGCAGCCTCAGGATACATTTACATTTAAGTCATTTAGCAGACGCTCTTATCCAGAGCGACTTACAAATTGGTGCATTCACCTTATGACATCCAGTGGAACAGCCACTTTACAATAGTGCATCTAAATCTTTTAAGGGGGGGGGGGGTGAGAAGGATTACTTTATCCTATCCTAGGTAGTGTGGTTTCCAGTTTACATAGAGTCAAATGAAGTTATTTCAGGGCTGTCGATGTGTCTGCTTGGGGGGGAATATATGCGGCTGTGATTATAATAGAAGAGAATTCCCTTAATAATGCGGTCGACATTTGTTTGTGAGGAATTCTAAGTCAGGTGAACAGAAGGACTTGAGTTCCTGTATGTTGTTATGATCACACCACGTCTCGTTAATCATAAGGCATACCCCCCCCCCCCCCCCCCCCTGCCCCTCTTCTTACCAGAAAGATGCTTGTTTCTGTCGGCGCAATGCGTGAAGAAACCAGCTGGCTGCACCGACTCCGATAGCGTGTCTCGAGTGAGCCATGTTTCGGTTTTCAGATTGGGTCAAAAGATTAGAGGACATATGGTATGCAGAGTCAGATTTAGTCAAAAGGTTTAAGGGGCATGTGGTATATTTAGTCAGATTGAGTCAAAAGATAAGAGAAGCATTGGGTATATTGAGTCAGATTTAGTCAAAAGGTAAGAGCAGCTTTGGGTGTATTGAGTCAGATTGAGTTGGTTTTTCATGGATGAGCATTGGATATATTGAGTCTGACTTAGTTGGTGTTTCATGGAGCAGCAGGTTTATTGAGTCAGATTGAGTTGGTGTTTCATGGATGAGCAGCTGATTTATTGAGTCAGATTGAGTTGGTGTTTCATGGTTTAGAATTGGGTATATTGAGTCTGACTGAGTCAATATTTCATGGATCAGCAGCAACTTAATTGAGTCAGATTGAGTCAGAAGGTTAGCGTAGCAGCAGGTTTATTGAGTCAGATTGAGTCAGAAGGTTAGCGTAGCAGCAGGTTTATTGAGTCAGATTGAGTCAGAAGGTTAGCGTAGCAGCAGGTATATTGAGTCAGATTGAGTGAGAAGGTTAGCGTAGCAGCAGGTATATTGAATCAGATTGAGTCAGAAGGTTAGCGTAGCAGCAGGTTTATTGAATCAGATTGAGTCAGAAGGTTAGCGTAGCAGCAGGTTTATTGAGTCAGATTGAGTCAGAAGGTTAGCGTAGCAGCAGGTTTATTGAGTCAGATTGAGTCAGAAGGTTAGCGTAGCAGCAGGTTTATTGAATCAGATTGAGTCAGAAGGTTAGCGTAGCAGCAGGTATATTGAGTCAGATTGAGTCAGAAGGTTAGCGTAGCAGCAGGTTTATTGAGTCAGATTTAGTCGATGTTTCATGGATGAGCAGCAGGTATATGTGACGTAACTACCAGAGAGGGCAGTGTTGCCCTTCTGACGACTGACCTGATAGAGGCTTAGTGCTGCCGAGGTGCAAGTCATCTAGACATGAATGCTTCCCAAATTACACTCTATTCCCTAGTTAGTGCACTACTAATTAACGGGGCCCTAATGGAATATGGTGCAATTTGGACCGTTGACACAATCATTAGGCCTAGTCCACTTAGCAAAGCAATACCGGGAAACACTTTGACACCAACCAAACAGCATGAAAAACAACTTGCTTTTACATTTTGCAGTCACATTTGAGTCATTTAAACAGATGCTCTGATCCAGAACGACATGCAGTTAGTACATTTATCTTAAGATAGCTAGGTGAGACAACCACATATCACAAATGCAGAAGTGAACTACAAAAGCAATGTTTATTCCACATTCAAGTTTTGTTTTATTATCTTCTCTGTGTTATTTCTGCAGCAATTGCCTTTGTTCTGTTTTGTAATCATAACATGTCGGGGAGGAACATTTTGTGTGCTGTACCAAGGAAATACTATGCTATTGTTTATAATGGGCTTTACAGTTACTTGCGAATTCAGCTCTTGTTTCTTTCTATGCAATGTTATGCCAATTTACGTGAGGAGGAGAGCGGAAAATGGAGGGAGAGGGAAAGCAAAAAAAACCAAATGTGTGTCATTTCCAAACTAGTGCGGGAGCTCGATTTAACTGGTCTGGGTCTCGACAGGTCCATAGTTTGCATTCTGTCTTCATCTACTGCCGTGCTGTGTAGAAAAGGGGAGACTGGGTCCGTGTCCCAAATGGCACCCTATTCCATATACGGTGCGCTACTTTTGATCAGAAGCCTATCGGCCCTGGTCTAAAGTAGTGCACTACATATGGGAATGGGGTGCCGTTTGAGACACACGCAGGGGTTTTCAGGTGGTCGTTTACAGTGAACTATGCATAGAAATGGGAAGCGTCAGTCAGCATGACAAGCCAATCTTTTGCCTTGTCATTCTGCCCGTGCCATGTTTTACACAGCCATAGCAGAGTGTTATACCACTAGGCCTTAAATTATTATTAGTTACAGTTACAGTTACAGTTTACAATTACCTTTATTTACCTAGGCAAGCCAGTTAAAAACTAATTCTTATTTACAATGACGGCCTACCCCGGCCAAACCCTAACCCGGACGACGCTGGGCCAATTGTGCACCGCCCTATGGGACTCCCAATCACGGCAGGTTATGATAGAGCCTGGAATCAAACCAGGGTCTGTAGTGACGCCACTAGCACTGCGATGCAGTGCCTTAGACCGCTGCGCCACTCGGGTGCCCTCGGGAGTAGTTAACGTTCAACTCAAGATTCACTTTGAAGTGTAGGGAGATGCCTTTAAAACCCGCTGCTATTGGACGTTGTGGATAAGGATGGCGAATGGACGCAAGCTGCAAGCACTGGCTCCAAGGGTTGCTTGTTCAAGCCCAGTGCCTGACTGTAGTTTTAAATATATCTAATATACATCTAAATATAGCTCCGAGGCTTGTTTGTTTAATCCCAGTGCTAGACAGTCGCATAAAGGAGGATCCCCAGCAGGAGGAACAACCCAGGGAGTCCAACACTTAGCAATTTAGAAATTTGATGTTTGGAAAAACTTTCGATAAATATCAGATTCTGAAGTCAAATTGGTCAAACCGTGAGCTCTTGGTTTAATGTTAGCTAGGGCTAATTGTCTCTACCTGTACCAAAACGTCAGTATTTCTCTTCCTATAGCTTGGCTTCGATCTTCAGTATTTCTCTTCCTATAGCTTGGCTTCGATCTTCACTAGTCTCTTCCTAAAGCTTGGCTTCGATCTTCAGTATTCTCTTCCTATAGCTTGGCTTCGAGCTTCACTAGTCTCTTCCTAAAGCTTGGCTTCGATCTTCAGTATTCTCTTCCTAAAGCTTGGCTTCGATCTTCAGTATTCTCTTCCTAAAGCTTGGCTTCGATCTTCAGTATTCTCTTCCTAAAGCTTGGCCCCGATCTTCAGTATTCTCTTCCTATAGCTTTGCTTCGATCTTCAGTATTCTCTTCCTAAAGCTTGGCTTCGATCTTCAGTATTCTCTTCCTAAAGCTTGGCTTCGATCTTCCGTATTCTCTTCCTAAAGCTTGGCTTCGATCTTCAGTATTCTCTTCCTAAAGCTTGGCTTCGATCTTCAGTATTCTCTTCCTATAGCTTGGCTTCGATCTTAATTTTAAATGGTGAGCCAACATGTTTTCAGCACTTTTATTTCCCTGAGTGATCAAAACTCATGTTCTCATGCTTGTCCCAATGCAGCAGACATAGAGCGATCAATGTGTTTGGAACATGAAATCGCAACAAAATCACAGTATCAAATCGCAATACAGTGTACAGATCGAATCGCAATACCTATCGCGTTGGCACCTAAGTACCGTGATAATATCGTATTGGCACCTACGTATCGCAATATATATCATATTGGCACCCAAGTATCGTGATAGACATCGTAATGGCACCTAAGTATCGCAATACCTACTGTATTGGCAACTAAGTAATTGCAATACTTATTTTATTGGCACCTAAGTATCGTGACAACATCGTGTTGTCACTTAAGTATCGTGATAATATCGTATTGTCACTTAAGTATCGTGATAATATCGATTTGGCACTTAAGTATCGTGATAATATCGCATTGTCACGTAAGCATCGGGATAATATCGTATTGTCACTTAAGTATCGTGACAATATCGTAGTGTCACCTAAGTATCGTGACAACAGCGTATTGTCACTTAAGTATCGTGATAATATCGTATTGTCACTTAAGTATCGTGACAATATCGTATTGGCACTTAAGTATTGTGATAATATCGTATTGTGAGGTCGCTGGCAAATCCCGTCCTCAATATTTTCATCCAGTCAAACTGTCGTCAAGACTCATTTGTAATTTACATATTTTATACATTTTCATGCACACTGGCATTTTCTCCTTTTCCCCCACCCTGTATGACTATAAATACAGATCTGAGCGATTTGCATCTATTCATTTTACTGTATATAGTAATAAAAATAAAAAAACATACATTTAACTATGACATCCAATCATAGTTCAATGACTGTAGGCATCAGGGTATTTTATAAATGACCCACCATTCAAACGCATTACTCCAGCTGACAGTAACTGCAGTTAATGGAATAAACTACATAAAGAGTCGCTTCGTCTCTGACGTTTGTCATAGTCTAATGATTCTGTACTGTACAGTATCCTACATCTCTGGGCGAACAGGCGCCAATTAACATCGACGGTGCTGTAGTGGAGCGTGTCAAGAGTTTCAAGGTCCTTGGTGTCCACATCACCAACAAACTCTCATGGTCCAAACACACCAAGACAGTCGTGAAGAGGGAACGACAATACCATAGACTGTAGACTGTTCTCTCTGCTACCGCACGGCAAGAGGTACCGGAGCGCCTGGTCAAGGTCCAAAAGGATCCTTAACAGCTTCTACCCCCCCAAGCCATAAGACTGCTGAACAATACATCAAATGGCTACCCGGACTATTTACATTGACCCCTCGCTGTTTCTTATCTATTCATAGTCACTTTACCCCTACCTACATGTACAAACTACCTCGACTAACCCCCACACATTGACTCGGTACTGGTACCCCGTGTTGCTACCATGCTGTGTTGTTATGTTGTTGTCTTAGGTCTGTCTTTATGTAGTGTTGTGTCTCTCTTGTTGTGATGTGTGTTTTGTCCTATATTTATATTGTATTTATTTTTTATTAGTTTTAAATCCCAGGCCCCGTCCCTGCAGGAGGCCTTTTTGTCACGCCCTGACCATAGTTTGCGTTGTATGTTTCTATGTTTTGTTTGGTCAGGGTGTGATATGAGTGTGCATTCTATGTTGTTTGTCTAGTTTGTCTGTTTCTATGTGTTCGGCCTGATATGGTTCTCAATCAGAGGCAGGTGTTAGTCGTTGTCTCTGATTGGGAGCCATATTTAGGTAGCCTGTTTTGTCTTTGTGGGTTGTGGGTGATTGTTCCTGTTTCTGTGTGTTTGTGTTCACTATACGGGACAGTTACGTTTTCGTTCGTTTGTCGGTTTATTGTTTTGTTTGTTGTTTAATATTCTGATTAAAATGAATACTCACCACGCTGCATCTTGGTCCTCCTCTCTTTCGCCCGACGAAGAACGTTACACTTTTGCCTTTTGGTAGGCCGTCATTGTAAATAAGAATTTGTTCTTAACTGACTTGCCGAGTTAAATAAAATAAAAATATGGCCTCATTATTGTTATGTAATTTATTGTGTTACCTTTTATTTTTTCATATAGTTCATTGAGTAATATTTTCATAACTCTATTTCTTGAACTGGATTGATTTGATTCTGTAATGTACAGCACCCAACATAAATACGACCTTCGTCCCTGACCTTTGTCATAGTCTAATGATTCTGTAATGTACAGCATCCTACATAAAGATGCTGCCATTGTGCACAGCATTGTACATTGAAGGGTGAATTTCAGGCATACACTGATAATCCCTTTACAAAAATGTAAAACGTTGTATTAATTGAAAATAAGAAGGGCAACACACACATTGTCCAAAAAGTAAAACCAGCCCCTTTTCATTCATGTTTTGTAGCATTTTTATGTTTTTGCTAAAATGATACAACTGGAATGTTCTTAGGACACAGTTTAGAACTGGAATGTTCTTAGAACACAGTTTAGAACTGGAATGTTCTTAGGACACAGTTTAGAACTGGAATGTTCTTAGAACACAGCTTAGAACTGGAATGTTCTTAGGACACAGTTTAGAACTGGAATGTTCTTAGGACACAGTTTAGAACTGGAATGTTCTTAGAACACAGCTTAGAACTGGAATGTTCTTAGAACACAGTTTAGAACTGGAATGTTCTTAGAACACAGTTTAGAACTGGAATGTTCTTAGGACACAGTTTAGAACTGGAATGTTCTTAGGACACAGTTTAGAACTGGAATGTTCTTAGAACACAGCTTAGAACTGGAATGTTCTTAGAACACAGTTTAGAACTGGAATGTTCTTAGGACACAGTTTAGAACTGGAATGTTCGTAGAACACAGTTTAGAACTGGAATGTTCTTAGGACACAGTTTAGAACTGGAATGTTCTTAGGACACAGCTTAGAACTGGAATGTTCTTAGGACACAGTTTAGAACTGGAATGTTCTTAGGACACAGTTTAGAACTGGAATGTTCTTAGGACACAGTTTAGAACTGGAACGTTTTTAGAACACAGCTTAGAACAGGAACGTTTTTAGAACACAGCTTAGAACTGGAACGTTTTTAGAACACAGCTTAGAACTGGAACGTGTTTAGAACACAGCTTAGAACTGGAACGTTTTTAGAACACAGCTTAGAACTGGAACGTTTTTAGAACACAGCTTAGAACTGGAACGTTTTTAGAACACAGCTTAGAACTGGAACGTTTTTAGAACACAGCTTAGAACTGGAACGTTTTTAGAACACAGCTTAGAACTGGAATGTTCTTAGAACACAGCTTAGAACTGGAACGTTCTTAGAACACAGTTTAGAACTGGAATGTTCTTAGGACACAGTTTAGAACTGGAACGTTTTTAGAACACAGCTTAGAACTGGAACGTTTTTAGAACACAGCTTAGAACTGGAACGTTTTTAGAACACAGCTTAGAACTGGAACGTTTTTAGAACACAGCTTAGAACTGGAACGTTTTTAGAACACAGCTTAGAACTGGAACGTTTTTAGAACACAGCTTAGAACTGGAATGTTCTTAGAACACAGCTTAGAACTGGAACGTTCTTAGAACACAGTTTAGAACTGGAACGTTCTTTGGACACAGCTTAGAACTGGAATGTTCTCAGAACACAGCTTAGAACTGGAACGTTCTTAGAACACAGCTTAGAACTGGAATGTTCTTAGAACACAGCTTAGAACTGGAATGTTCTTAGAACACAGCTTAGAACTGGAACGTTCTTAGAACACAGCTTAGAACTGGAATGTTCTTAGGACACAACTTAGAACTGGAATGTTCTTAGAACACAGCTTAGAACTGGAATGTTCTTAGAACACAGCTTAGAACTGGAATGTTCTTAGGACACAGTTTAGAACTGGAATGTTCTTAGAACACAGTTTAGAACTGGAATGTTCTTAGAACACAGCTTAGAACTGGAATGTTCTTAGGACACAGTTTAGAACTGGAATGTTCTTAGAACACAGCTTAGAACTGGAATGTTCTTAGGACACAGTTTAGAACTGGAATGTTCTTAGGACACAGTTTAGAACTGGAATGTTCTTAGAACACAGCTTAGAACTGGAATGTTCTTAGAACACAGTTTAGAACTGGAATGTTCTTAGGACACAGTTTAGAACTGGAATGTTCGTAGAACACAGTTTAGAACTGGAATGTTCTTAGGACACAGTTTAGAACTGGAATGTTCTTAGGACACAGCTTAGAACTGGAATGTTCTTAGGACACAGTTTAGAACTGGAATGTTCTTAGGACACAGTTTAGAACTGGAATGTTCTTAGGACACAGTTTAGAACTGGAACGTTTTTAGAACACAGCTTAGAACTGGAACGTGTTTAGAACACAGCTTAGAACTGGAACGTTTTTAGAACACAGCTTAGAACTGGAACGTTTTTAGAACACAGCTTAGAACTGGAATGTTTTTAGAACACAGCTTAGAACTGGAACGTTTTTAGAACACAGCTTAGAACTGGAACGTTTTTAGAACACAGCTTAGAACTGGAATGTTCTTAGAACACAGCTTAGAACTGGAACGTTCTTAGAACACAGTTTAGAACTGGAATGTTCTTAGGACACAGTTTAGAACTGGAACGTTTTTAGAACACAGCTTAGAACTGGAACGTTTTTAGAACACAGCTTAGAACTGGAACGTTTTTAGAACACAGCTTAGAACTGGAACGTTTTTAGAACACAGCTTAGAACTGGAACGTTTTTAGAACACAGCTTAGAACTGGAACGTTTTTAGAACACAGCTTAGAACTGGAATGTTCTTAGAACACAGCTTAGAACTGGAACGTTCTTAGAACACAGTTTAGAACTGGAACGTTCTTTGGACACAGCTTAGAACTGGAATGTTCTCAGAACACAGCTTAGAACTGGAACGTTCTTAGAACACAGCTTAGAACTGGAATGTTCTTAGAACACAGCTTAGAACTGGAATGTTCTTAGAACACAGCTTAGAACTGGAACGTTCTTAGAACACAGCTTAGAACTGGAATGTTCTTAGGACACAACTTAGAACTGGAATGTTCTTAGAACACAGCTTAGAACTGGAATGTTCTTAGAACACAGCTTAGAACTGGAATGTTCTTAGGACACAGTTTAGAACTGGAATGTTCTTAGAACACAGTTTAGAACTGGAATGTTCTTAGAACACAGCTTAGAACTGGAATGTTCTTAGGACACAGTTTAGAACTGGAATGTTCTTAGAACACAGTTTAGAACTGGAATGTTCTTAGAACACAGTTTAGAACTGGAATGTTCTTAGAACACAGCTTAGAACTGGAATGTTCTTAGGACACAGTTTAGAACTGAAATGTTCTTAGAACACAGTTTAGAACTGGAATGTTCTTAGAACACGGTTTAGAACTGGAATGTTCTTAGAACACAGTTTAGAACTGGAATGTTCTTAGAACACAGCTTAGAACTGGAATGTTCTTAGGACACAGTTTAGAACTGGAATGTTCTTAGGACACAGTTTAGAACTGGAATGTTCTTAGAACACAGCTTAGAACTGGAATGTTCTTAGAACACAGTTTAGAACTGGAATGTTCTTAGGACACAGTTTAGAACTGGAATGTTCGTAGAACACAGTTTAGAACTGGAATGTTCTTAGGACACAGTTTAGAACTGGAATGTTCTTAGGACACAGCTTAGAACTGGAATGTTCTTAGGACACAGTTTAGAACTGGAATGTTCTTAGGACACAGTTTACAACTGGAATGTTCTTAGGACACAGTTTAGAACTGGAATGTTCTTAGGACACAGTTTAGAACTGTAATGTTCTTAGGACACAGTTTAGAACTGTAATGTTCTTAGGACACAGTTTAGAACTGGAACATTTTTAGAACACAGCTTAGAACTGGAACGTTTTTAGAACACAGCTTAGAACTGGAACGTTTTTAGAACACAGCTTAGAACTGGAACGTTTTTAGAACACAGCTTAGAACTGGAACGTTTTTAGAACACAGCTTAGAACTGGAACGTTTTTAGAACACAGCTTAGAACTGGAACGTTTTTAGAACACAGCTTAGAACTGGAACGTTTTTAGAACACAGCTTAGAACTGGAATGTTCTTAGAACACAGCTTAGAACTGGAACGTTCTTAGAACACAGTTTAGAACTGGAATGTTCTTAGGACACAGTTTAGAACTGGAACGTTTTTAGAACACAGTTTAGAACTGGAACGTTCTTAGAACACAGTTTAGAACTGGAATGTTCTTAGGACACAGCTTAGAACTGGAACGTTTTTAGAACACAGTTTAGAACTGGAACGTTTTTAGAACACAGCTTAGAACTGGAACGTTTTTAGAACACAGCTTAGAACTGGAACGTTTTTAGAACACAGCTTAGAACTGGAACGTTTTTAGAACACAGCTTAGAACTGGAACGTTTTTAGAACACAGCTTAGAACTGGAACGTTTTTAGAACACAGCTTAGAACTGGAACGTTTTTAGAACACAGCTTAGAACTGAAACGTTTTTAGAACACAGCTTAGAACTGGAATGTTCTTAGAACACAGCTTAGAACTGGAACGTTCTTAGAACACAGTTTAGAACTGGAACGTTCTTTGGACACAGGTTAGAACTGGAATGTTCTCAGAACACAGCTTAGAACTGGAACGTTCTTAGAACACAGCTTAGAACTGGAATGTTCTTAGAACACAGCTTAGAACTGGAATGTTCTTAGAACACAGCTTAGAACTGGAACGTTCTTAGAACGTTTTTAGAACACAGCTTAGAACTGGAACGTTTTTAGAACACAGCTTAGAACTGGAATGTTCTTAGGACACAACTTAGAACTGGAATGTTCTTAGAACACAACTTAGAACTGGAATGTTCTTAGAACACAGCTTAGAACTGGAATGTTCTTAGGACACAGTTTAGAACTGGAATGTTCTTAGAACACAGTTTATAACTGGAATGTTCTTAGAACACAGCTTAGAACTGGAATGTTCTTAGAACACGGTTTAGAACTGGAATGTTCTTAGAACACAGTTTAGAACTGGAATGTTCTTAGGACACAGTTTAGAACTGGAATGTTCTTAGAACACAGTTTAGAACTGGAGTGCTCTTAGAACACACCTTAGAACTGGAATGTTCTTAGGACACAGCTTAGAACTGGAATGTTCTTAGAACACAGTTTAGAACTGGAATGTTCTTAGGACACAGCTTAGAACTGGAATGTTCTTAGAACACAGTTTAGAACTAGAATGTTCCTAGAAAACACTTTAGAACTGGAATGTTCTTAGAACACAGCTTAGAACTGGAATGTTCTTAGGACACAGCTTAGAACTGGAGTGCTTTAGAACACACCTTAGAACTGGAATGTTCTTAGAACACAGCTTAGAACTGGAATGTTCTTAGAACACACCTTAGAACTGGAATGTTCTTAGAACATAACTTAGAACTGGAATATTCACAGAACATAGCTTAGAACTGGAATGTTCTTAGAACATAGCTTAGAACTGGAATGTTCTTAGGACACAGTTTAGAACTAGAATGTTCCTAGAAAACACTTTAGAACTGGAATGTTCTTAGAACACAGCTTAGAACTGGAATGTTCTTAGGACACAGCTTAGAACTGGAGTGCTCTTAGAACACACCTTAGAACTGGAATGTTCTTAGAACACAGCTTAGAACTGGAATGTTCTTAGAACACACCTTAGAACTGGAATGTTCTTAGAACATAACTTAGAACTGGAATATTCACAGAACATAGCTTAGAACTGGAATGTTCTTAGAACATAGCTTAGAACTGGAATGTTCTTAGGACACAGTTTAGAACTAGAATGTTCCTAGAAAACACTTTAGAACTGGAATGTGCTTAGAACACAGCTTAGAACTGGAGAGTTCTATTGATCTGCCACAACATCATGCTTCCCTATGATCCTCCTCCACATCACTATCTGGGGAGGAGACATACTTTAACAACAGCAGCTCCTCCACAGCTTTGTGGCCAGAGCAAAGCCCTGTCCAAGACCTGAGAGAGTCGGTCCCAAATCACACCCTATTCCATATATAGTGTACTACTTCTGACCAGATCCATATGGGCCCTAAATATAGAATAGGGTGTGATTTGGGACGCAGTACTAGTATCAGGAAGGTATAGTGAAAGGTAGAATCCAGTTGGAGGGAGAAAGATATGAGTTGCATTTCTTCCATTTGGTATAACTGCAATAAAATGGTATTATACAGGAATATAATCTCAATTACTCTCGGAAGAGCGATTATAAATATGTTCTTTTTTTCTCACAACAATATGGTATAAGCTAGCACTAGAGGTGAGCAATGCCTTGAATGCTAAATATACATTTAGGCAATTTAAGGCTTGGAGCCTAGATACAGTCAGTTATCTAAGAGATATTTTATTGTGCGTACTCTACTACGTTGCTGCTATTATCTACTGCAGCCCTTCTGCAGTAAACTCCGGACCTAATAAAAGACTTGGTTGTAGTATAAAACTCTGGACCTAATAAAGGTTTTTTGTTCCTTGGTAAACTCGTTATCTCCACACAGTGTTAAAACGGTGACCTCCACAAAGTAACAGTCATGAATCGTGTGGTGACAACGCGGAGGAATGTGGAACAGGTTGCGGTGTGAGTGGGTTCTGAATGAAAGGCCCAGACAGTAGAGATACACTGATACTCTGATACTAATGTTAAAAGAAAAGGTATGCCAGAGTCCATTCAGTAAAACATGTAATGTAGTGAAAGAGTGCCCTTCTGCAGTAGATAATAGAGTACCCACAGTGACATGTCTATTAGATAAGTGTGAACTGACTGTATCTAGGCTCCAAGCCTTAAATTGCATAAATGTATATTTAGCATTCAAGGCATTGCTCACCTCTAGTGCTAGCTTATACCATATTATTGTGAGAAAAAAAGAGCATATTTATAATCGCTCTTCCGAGAGTAATTGAGATTATATTCCTGTATAATACCATTTTATTGCAGTTATACCAAATGGAAGAAATGCAACTCATATCTTTCTCCCTCCAACTGGATTCTACCTTTCACTATACCTTCCTGATACTAGTACTGCGTCCCAAATCACACCCTATTCTATATTTAGGGCCCATAGGGATCTGGTCAGAAGTAGTACACTATATATGGAATAGGGTGTGATTTGGGACCGACTCTCTCAGGTCTTGGACAGGGCTTTGCTCTGGCCACAAAGCTGTGGAGGAGCTGCTGTTGTTAAAGTATGTCTCCTCCCCAGATAGTGATGTGGAGGAGGATCATAGGGAAGCATGATGTTGTGGCAGATCAATAGAACTCTCCAGTTCTAAGCTGTGTTATAAGAACATTCCAGTTCTAAAGTGTTTTCTAGGAACATTCTAGTTCTAAGCTGTGTCCTAAGAACATTCCAGTTCTAAGCTGTGTCCTAAGAACATTCCAGTTCTAAGCTGTGTCCTAAGAACATTCCAGTTCTAAGCTGTGTCCTAAGAACATTCTAGTTCTAAACTGTGTCCTAAGAACATTCCAGTTCTAAGCTGTGTCCTAAGAACATTCTAGTTCTAAACTATGTCCTAAGAACATTCCAGTTCTAAGCTGTGTCCTAAGAACATTTCAGTTCTTAGCTGTGTTCTGAGAACATTCCAGTTCTAAGCTGTGTCCTAAGAACATTTCAGTTCTTAGCTGTGTTCTGAGAACATTCCAGTTCTACGCTGTGTCCTAAGAACATTTCAGTTCTAAGCTGTGTCCTAAGAACATTTCAGTTCTTAGCTGTGTTCTGTGAATATTCCAGTTCTAAGCTGTGTCCTAAGAACATTCCAGTTCTAAGCTGTCCTAAGAACATTTCAATTCTAAGTTGTGTCCTAAGAACATTCCAGTTCTAAGCTGTGTCCTAAGAACATTCCAGTTCTAAGCTGTGTCCTAAGAATATTCCAGTTCTAAGCTGTGTCCTAAGAACATTTCAGTTCTAAGCTGTGTCCTAAGAACATTCCAGTTCTAAGCTGTGTTCTAAGAACATTCCAGTTCTAAGCTGTGTTCTGAGAATGCCTGTATGGCCTCATTAGGCCCAGAAACTCATGTTTGCATTGTGTTCGGTCTGTCTATTGGTCGGGAGAGACTTTCTCCTTTCTTTGTGACAAAGGGGTTTTTGAATCATTAGTCTCTCTTGCTAGGGCAAGGCACCACAACAACAGCAACATCACCATTCACCAAGAGGAGTTTCTTATTTCTTTATCTCCCGAGACCATCTCCTCCCCTCTCTCTCTCTCTCTCGCTCTTTCTCATTCTTTCTGTCTTTTAGCCACTCATTACCACAGAGAGACAGAATACAGCATTGGACAGCAGCACTGGATTGGTAAAAATACGCTACAAGAACCAAGAGGAGGACAATTAACTGAGAAAATCCTGCTATCTAATCATGTTCAAATCAAGCACGTATCAAAATCCAGGTAAATCACATATTTTCACGTCAGGTTCAGGATTTATAAATGACAATCTTGCTGTGGATTTCATCGTAACAATTACATTCAAATATGTGGTATGAATGTTTTATAAATGAGGCACCTGGCCCTTACTTTTGATAGCGTTGACTGTGTGACAACTAGCTTGTATTGACAGTAACAGGCTGTGTGACAACTAGCTTGTATTGACAGTAACAGGCTGTGTGACAACTAGCTTGTATTGACAGTAACAGACTGTGTGACAACTAGCTTGTATTGACAGTAACAGACTGTGTGACAACTAGCTTGTATTGACAGTAACAGGCTGTGTGACAACTAGCTTGTATTGACAGTAACAGACTGTGTGACAACTAGCTTGTATTGACAGTAACAGGCTGTGTGACAACTAGCTTGTATTGACAGTAACAGACTGTGTGACAACTAGCTTGTAATGACAGTAACAGACTGTGTGACAACTAGCTTGTATTGACAGTAACAGACTGTGTGACAACTAGCTTGTATTGACAGTAACAGACTGTGTGACAACTAGCTTGTATTGACAGTAACAGACTGTGTGACAACTAGCTTGTATTGACAGTAACAGACTGTGTGACAACTAGCTTGTATTGACAGTAACAGACTGTGTGACAACTAGCTTGTATTGACAGTAACAGACTGTGTGACAACTAGCTTGTATTGACAGTAACAGGCTGTGTGACAACTAGCGTTGTATTGACAGTAACAGACTGTGTGACAACTAGCTTGTATTGACAGTAACAGGCTGTGTGACAACTAGCGTTGTATTGACAGTAACAGACTGTGTGACAACTAGCTTGTATTGACAGTAACAGACAATCCAATGCTTTTAAATGCACGAGAGGGGAGTGAATGAGCGTACACTTCTGGAGAAGGGTAGAGGATGGGAACACAGTCCTTCTTGCTCTATCATCATGGACTATTCTAACGGAACGTCACCGTTCCAACATTCTGCTGACCTCTCTTTACCCCTCATCACCTGCCAACACAACCCTCCTATTACGTCTCCTTGACAGGTGTCTAATTACACTCATTATCCAACTGAAGAGGAAATTAATAGATCTTTCTTAATACGTTAAGCATTACCTGTTCGCAACCCGCCTGACGCAACAGCCTGCCATCTCACAACCCTTCCTGCATCAGTCTGCCATCTCACAACCCTTCCTGCATCAGTCTGCCATCTCACAACCCTTCCTGCATCAGTCTGCCATCTCACAACCCTTCCTGTATCAGTCTGCCATCTCACAACCCTTCCTGCATCAGTCTGCCATCTCACAACCCTTCCTGCATCAGTCTGCCATCTCACAACCCTTCCTGCATCAGCCCACATCTCACATCTTCCCTCATAATCACTTTAAATCGCTTTTTTTTTTTTTACACTTTAATGCCTCAGAGATAATCATAAGAACACAGAGGAGGCTGGTGGGTGGGTGGAGATATAGGAGGACATGCTCATTGTAATGGCTGGAATGGATGAAAAGGTATCAAACGCATGAAATACATGGAAACCATGTGTTTGATACCATTACGTTTATTCCAGCCATTACAATGAGCATGTCCTCCTATATCTCCACCCACCCACCAGCCTCCTCTGCTACAACAGATGAAAGCCCCTCAGACAATGGCAGATTGACTTCAATGAGGAGTCTGAAGGGAGGGTGTTATTCTATCTAGAAGAGTAGCTACAGTCTAAATACCTTTTTCTCTGTGTGACTCTATGCGGCAGTGATGGGTGCTCTAAAGAGATATCAGCTTGTCTTGTTAATACAGATATAACTGGGGAAAAGGAAAATACATATCTCTGACAACGTCTCCTCTGTTTGAAGGTGTGTGTGTCTTGGTGTTTCAGAGCCTGTCTTCTTTAGACCTGCTGACTGGATCCAATACAGTGTATGATTTCTTCCTGCCCTGATGCAGAGAAGGGATGTGTAAAGTAAGATACTGTAGGTACATACTTATAAGGCTGTACGGCTTTAAGCTATAAGGAACCGTGACAATGAATGCTTTGAACCAAACAGCAGGGTTGTCAGTGGCTGCGTCCCAAAACTGGGCCCTGGTTAAAGGTAGTGCACTTCATATGGAATAGGATGCCATTTGGGATTCGTGGAAATGTGAAAAGTATTTTCAGTCCATTACTTTGGCATTTCTCTTGTTTTGACTGAGATTCAAAATAACAATTATGTTATACTCTGGGATCATTGCTATCTTTGGATAGTAGTACAAGGCCATATTTTGCCCCAGCATGCATTGCATGGCCACAGCCAATCCCAGCCAGGCAGATATGTCCAACAAGAGACTGCAGAGAAGCGCAATGAGAGCACAGTGTCTGCAACAAGATATCACAGTCTGACTTCAGGTCCCAACGTCCTTGGACAAACGTTTATGTTTGACGAGTAAACTGACTTAATCTCCCGATGTTCTGTGACAAATGTGTTAAATTTTAGGCACACAGAAAAGACTCTGTGATTAAGTTTCGGCATTACTTCCGACTGCGATAAAAAGGGTTAAGGTTTGGTTAAAACAGAAACAACTCCAGGGTTTAATCTCAGAAACAACTCCGGGGTTTAATCTCAGAAACAACTCCAGGGTTTAATCTCAGAAACAACTCCAGGGTTTAATCTCAGAAACAACTCCAGGGTTTAATCTCAGAAACAACTCTAGGGTTTAATCTCAGAAACAACTCCAGGGTTTAATCTCAGAAACAACTCCAGGGTTTAATCTCAGAAACAACTCCAGGGTTTAATCTCAGAAACAACTCTAGGGTTTAATCTCAGAAACAACTCCAGTGTTTAATCTCAGAACCAACTCCAGGGTTTAATCTCAGAAACAACTCTAGGGTTCAATCTCAGAAACAACTCTAGGGTTTAATCTCAGAAACAACTCTAGGGTTTAATCTCAGAAACAACTCCAGGGTTTAATCTCAGAAACAACTCTAGGGTTCAATCTCAGAAACAACTCTGGGGTTTAATCTCAGAAACAACTCTAGGTTTCAATCTCAGAAACAACTCTAGGGTTTAATCTCAGAAACAACTCCAGGGTTTAATCTCAGAAACAACTCTGGGGTTTAATCTCAGAAACAACTCTAGGGTTTAATCTCAGAAACAACTCTAGGGTTCAATCTCAGAAACAACTCTAGGGTTTAATCTCAGAAACAACTCCAGGGTTTAATCTCAGAAACAACTCTAGCGTTCAATCTCAGAAACAACTCTGGGGTTCAATCTCAGAAACAACTCTGGGGTTTAATCTCAGAAACAACTCTGGGGTTTAATCTCAGAAACAACTCTAGGGTTCAATCTCAGAAACAACTCTAGGGTTTAATCTCAGAAACAACTCCCGGGTTTAATCTCAGAAACAACTCTAGGTTTCAATCTCAGAAACAACTCTAGGGTTTAATCTCAGAAACAACTCTGGGGTTTAATCTCAGAAACAACTCTAGGGTTTAATCTCAGAAACAACTCTAGGGTTCAATCTCAGAAACAACTCCAGGGTTTAATCTCAGAAACAACTCCAGGGTTTAATCTCAGAAACAACTCTAGGGTTTAATCTCAGAAACAACTCTAGGGTTTAACCTCAGAAACAACTCTAGGGTTTAATCTCAGAAACGACTCTAGGGTTTAATCTCAGAAACAACTCTAGGGTTTAATCTCAGAAACAACTCTAGGGTTCAATCTCAGAAACAACTCTAGGGTTTAATCTCAGAAACAACTCTAGGGTTTAATCTCAGAAAAAACTCTAGGGTTCAATCTCAGAAACAACTCCAGGGTTCAATCTCAGAAACAACTCTAGGGTTCAATCTCAGTGGGGGAAACTTGTTTTTAACTGTTCTTTTATGACCTGGTTTTGACGGCATCTCCCGACGTCTTCGGGACTTGCACAAACTTCGAATTTCGACTTGAATCTGGAGTGAACCCTCTGTTGTGAGAGTCAGTCTATTCCTGACTAACACTGGTCTATTCCTACCTAACACTCGTCTATCCCTGCCTAACACTTGTCTATCGAAGGCCTAACACTTGTCTATTCCTGTCTAACACTTGTCTATTCCTGCCTAACACTTGTCTATCCCTGCTTAACACTTGTCTATCCCTGCCTAACACTTGTCTATCCCTGCCTAACACTTGTCTATTCCTGCCTAACACTCGTCTATTCCTGCCTAACACTTGTCTATTCCTGCCTAACACTTGTCTATTCCTGCCTAACACTTGTCTATCCCTGCCTAACACTGGTCTATCCCTGCCTAACACCTGTCTATTCCTGCCTAACACTGGTCTATTCCTGCCTAACACTGGTCTATTCCTGCCTAACACTTGTCTATTCCTGCCTAACACTTGTCTATTCCTGCCTAACACTGGTCTATTCCTGCCTAACACTGGTCTATTCCTGCCTAACACTGATCTATTCCTGCCTAACACTGGTCTATTCCTGCCTAACACTGGTCTATTCCTGCCTAACACTGGTATATCCCTGCCTAACACTGGTCTATTCCTGCCTAACACTTGTCTATTCCTGCCTAACACTTGTCTATTCCTGCATAACACTGGTCTATTACTGCCTAACACTGGTCTATCCCTGCCTAACACTTGTCTATTCCTGCCTAACACTTGTCTATTCCTGCATAACACTGGTCTTTTCCTGCCTAACACTTGTCTATTCCTGCCTAACACTTGTTTATTCCTGCCTAACACTTGTCTATCCCTGCCTAACACTTGTCTATCCCTGCCTAACACTTGTCTATTCCTGCCTAACACTGGTCTATTCCTGCCTAACACTGGTCTATTCCTGCCTAACACTTGTCTATCCCTGCCTAACACTTGTCTATTCCTGCCTAACACTGGTCTATTCCTGCCTAACACTGGTCTATTCCTGCCTAACACTGGTCTATTCCTGCCTAACACTGGTCTATCCCTGCCTAACACTGGTCTATTCCTGCCTAACACTTGTCTATTCCTGCATAACACTTGTCTATTCCTGCCTAACACTTGTCTATTCCTGCCTAACACTGGTCTATTCCTGCCTAACACTTGTCTATTCCTGCCTAACACTGGTCTATCCCTGCCTAACACTTGTCTATTCCTGCATAACACTTTTCTATTCCTGCCTAACACTGGTCTATCCCTGCCTAACACATGTCTATTCCTGCATAACACTTGTCTATTCCTGCATAACACTTGTCTATTCCTGCCTAACACTAGTTTATCCCTGCCTAACACTTGTCCCTAGCTGCCGTACAGTTGTCTGGCTAACGCTGATTATCTCTTGTTCTGTGTTTGAATGTTCTATGTCTGGTTATTCTATGTCTGTTATTCTATATCTGTTATTTTATGTCTGTTGTTCTATGTCTGTTGTTCTATGTCTGCACATGCTCATCACATACACTGCTGTTACTGTATATTATCTATACTGGTGACTAGTCACTTTATCCCTACCTCATACCTACCCTACATATCTACCTCATACCTCGCACCCCTGCACATTGACTCGATACTGGTACCCCGTGTATTTAGCCAAGTTATCATTGACTCGGTACTGGTACCCCGTGTATATAGCCAAGTTATCATTGACTCGGTACTGGTACCCCGTGTATATAGCCAAGTTATCATTGACTCGGTACTGGTACTCCGTGTATTTAGCCAAGTTATCATTGACTCGGTACTGGTACCCCGTGTATATAGCCAAGTTATCATTGACTCGGTACTGGTACCCCGTGTATTTAGCCAAGTTATCATTACTCATTGTGTATTTATTCCTTGTTATGTTTCTATTTTTCTATTATTTATATTTGTTTCTCCCTCCATTGTTATTGAAGCATTCTACACTACAGACACTTATATTCATTGGCTCCATAATAAACCATAGTATTTTAAGTAGGCGGCTATCTCAGATCTCAATACTCTGATTTCAACCCTTTTTTCCCCCAGGAAGATAAGTGCCAAGTAATTAACCTAAATGTAGTACGTGTGCAGTCACGTACGCCCCTCCAATCCCCTTTGGTCCCAGTAGCCGAGCCCCTTCAGCTCGGGGTCTTGGCGATAACTACGTAAGGAGCTGAGGCCTATCTCAGGGTAAAAAGGTGAGCATCGACTATGTCATCTAAAAATTACATTTATGTAAATGTAAAAAAAGAAGAAAAAATAAAGAAAAGGGTGCCAAACAGTGTGGCAGGCTATTTATTCATCAAGTAAATGGGTTTTTATAAGGGACATGAATTATGGCATGTTCTCTGGCGAGCCAACACAGTCAGTGTTCTCTTCTCTGTGACCAGATTGATGCCTTCAATACCACTTTCATTTGATTAAATTGTCCATTTCTATTTTGTGAAAAATTTGACATTCGTCTCACGCCCCCCGGTTTATTCAATATGTATTCAAACTTCATCAGCTACAAAGAAAACAATTGGATTTTGATCAGTGTTACCATTGTTTTTGAAATACCAATTCACTTACATCTCTCAAGGGAGTTTTGATATGGAGCTGTAGACAGTTTCTGTAACAAGACATTTGCAGATTAGTCATTTGTAATAACACTATTTCTGAGGTCACCGTAATCAGATATACATCTATTTTGAACAATAAATTACAGTAATTATGCATCCTTATTAATTATTATGCATGAATATTAGAGACCATTAGAGACCATTATAGTAACGCAGTAACGTAATCTGGTCACCACTGTCCATCAATTAGAATTGATACTTTCGCTATATCAAAGGCAATTCATTTCACAATATCTCATTTATTGAGAAAAAAAAGATCACAAAATGTATAAATAAAAAATGTCTAACAAAACCCCTCTAACCTCGTGGTGTCCGAAACTGTCATGTATCAGACGATGAGACCCCTCCATTTACCTGGGCCAAAGAACCCTGGTCATAAGTAGTGCCCTATATACGGAATAGGGAGGAGGCCATTGAGGATGTACACGCAGAGTGGGCGTTGTCATACTTCATATGCACGGATATAAAATGTATTAATAAATTCAAGAGGAACACATTTTTCTTAATGTCAAACAAGTTGGTGAATCATCTTTGTAGATGTATTGTTTTTTTAGGGTTGTAGATTAGCTTTAATAATAATGATTCAGGTTGAGAACCGTTAATAACAAATATGATTCAGGTTGATAACCGTTAATAACAAATATGATTCCGTTTGAGAACCGTTAATAACAAATATGATTCAGGTTGATAACCGTTAATAACAAATATGATTCAGGTTGAGAACCGTTAATAACAAATATGATTCAGGTTGAGAACAAATATGTATATTATTCATTCCATCCATCATTTGTTTCAAATAAGACTATCCTATTGCCTGTCTCTGGATAGGGCTCTGGTCAAAAGTAGTGTACTACATACTGCAGAAATTAGGGTGTAATTTGGAACACACACTCAGTTTCAGCTCATCAAGAAGATATAAGTCTGAGACATCCAGCTGAAGGATTCTGGGATATAGAATGGGTTGTGAACGGAACGGACTGGATCACTTTGATGATGCGTTACCTGACGCTGGCGCAGTAAGTTGAGACAGTCAAATTTAAAATGAAAGACTTAAATTATAGTCATTTGAAAGCAGCTTCACAATAAACATTCATTATTTATCTGCGCTGCCATATTGTGGTCGCTGCTGGCTGTTAGAGAAAGCACCGCTTTCTGGTGCCAAGACGTTGTTGATCCTTTGATTGTGACACATTTTAAGTGTTTCTTTTCACAGTGAAGTAAAGGCTATTCCGTTCAGATGGTTATTATAACAGTCTATTTTGCAATTAGGTTAAAACAGTTATTGCCTCTGTCCAAAATAGCACCCTATTCCCTATATAGTGCCCTACTTTTGACCAGGGCTCATAGGACCCTGGTCAAAAGTAGTGCACTGCGTAGGGAATAGGGTGCCATTTGGGACAAACCCATTGTAAATAGAAGCCTGAATTTATCGGCCCAACGCCTGTAACAGGAGTCACAATGGCTATTTATACACAGAACAATAATTTCTCTAAGCCCACTGGTGGAGACAATGAAATAAATGATTCCCAATGAAGACTAGGCCTACAACTCCATACAGTTTTGGAGGTTTCTATTGTCAAGAAAAAAGACTTCTGGCCCTTTTCAGACAATTACAAACAATGATGATAACCAGACGGTAGAAACCAGGGATGCGTCTCAAATGGCATCTTATTCCTTATATATAGTGCTCTAATTTTGACTGGGAGTAGTGGACTACAGAGTGAGTAGGTTGCCGTTTGGGACGAAAAACAAAGACAGTGGTTATTTACACCAGATAAACAACAACACAGTGGTGTCTGCATATCTACACTGCTTGAAGCACTGTGTTCTCCCGGCCTTCTAAATCAAATGGAACCAGTCACTAAGGAACTTGATTTAGGTATGAGCTAGGCCTCTAGTGAACAATAAGAACTATACTGTAGCTAGGTGTGTGGGTGAAAGAATGAACAAAAGGCTACCTTATAAAGTGATTATTTTCAACTAAAGTTTGTAAAAAAAACACACAAAAAACACTGAACAACAATCCAAGGAAGAAATATCTTGATTTTCTTTAGACAAGCTTAACATAGTTCCATGTTACTTTTGAGAAATTTAAAAAGAAATGTTCCTGAGGCTTTTAAACTTTAAGTTATTTATAATAATGCAGGCAAATCATGAAATGGAAAACAAGTCACTATCGATGTAGATGTACTCCACTTCAGAGAGATAGCCTTAAACCCTGAACACGCACAACCTGAAAACACAGCCTGATCTCATAGACTAGACGTAACATAGTAAACGTAAATCCAAGACACACAAATTAGTATATGTTACATTTGGTATGGTTACACAAGACAGTTGGTTACTTAAGGCAAAAACTAAATTAGGGTGGATGGGTCGGGGTGGATGGGTCGGGGTGGATGGGTCGGGGTGGATGGGTCGGGGTGGATGGGTAGGTGTGGATGGGTCGGGGTGGATGGGTCGGGGTGGATGGGTCGGGGTGGATGGGTCGGGGTGGATGGGTCGGTGTGGATGGGTCGGGGTGGATGGGTCGGTGTGGATGGGTCGGGGTGGATGGGTCGGGGTGGATGGGTCGGGGTGGATGGGTCGGGGTGGATGGGTCGGGGTGGATGGGTCGGTGTGGATGGGTCGGTGTGGATGGGTAGGTGTGGATGGGTCGGGGTGGATGGGTCGGTGTGGATGGGTCGGTGTGGATGGGTCGGGGTGGATGGGTCGGTGTGGATGGGTCGGTGTGGATGGGTAGGTGGATAACGTTAACGTCTAGCAACCCAAAGGATTCGAGTTCGTATCTCATCACAGACAACTTTAGAATATTAGCTAATTAGCAACTTTTCAGCTACTTTGCAACTACTAACCCTAACTTTAATCCTTTAAATTTAACCCTAAACTTAACCCTAAACTTAACCCTAACTTTAATCCTTTAAACTTAACCCTGTTGCTGTCCCCAGTCCGCCTGGCCTTGCTGCTATTCCAGTTTCAGCTGTTCTGCCTGCGGTTATGGAACCCATACCTGTCCCAGACCTGCTGTTTTCAACTCTTAATGATCGGCTATGAAAAGCCAACTGATATTTATTCCTGATTATTATTTGACCATGCTTGTCATTTATGAACATTTTGAAAATCTTGGCTCTCTCTAATTCTCTCTTTCTTTCTCTCTCTCGGAGGACCTGAGCCCTAGGACCATACGTCAGGACTACCGGGCATGATGACTCCTTGCTGTCCCCAGTCCACCTGGCCTTGCTGCTATTCCAGTTTCAACTGTTCTGCCTGCGGTTATGGAACCGCCACCTGTCCCAGACCTGCTATTTTCAACTGTTAATGATCGGCTATGAAAAGCCAACTGAAAATTATTCATGATTATTATTTGACCATGCTTGTCACTTATGAATATTTTGAACATCTTGGCATAGTTCTGTTATAATCTCCACCCGGCACAGCCAGAAGAGGACTGGCCACCCCTCATAGCCTGGTTCCTCTCTAGGTTTCTTCCTAGGTTTTGACCTTTCTAGGGAGTTTTTCCTAGCCACCGTGCTTCTACACCTGCATTGCTTGCTGTTTGGGGTTTTAGGCTGGGTTTCTGTACAGCACTTCGAGATATTAGCTGATGTACGAAGGGCTATATAAAATAAAATAAACTTGATTTGAACCCTAACCTTAACCCTAAACTTAACCTTAACCCTAACCTTAACCCTAAACTTAACCCTAAACTTAACCCTAACCTTAACCCTAAACTTAACCCTAAACTTAACCCTAACCTTAACCCTAAACTTAACCCTAAACTTAACCCTAACTTTAATCCTTTAAACTTAACCCTAAACTTAACCCTAACCTTAACCCTAAACTTAACCCTAACTTTAATCCTTTAAACTTAACCCTAAACTTAACCCTAACCTTAACCCTAAACTTAACCCTAACCTTAACCCTAAACTTATCCCTAACCTTAACCCTAAACTTAACCCTAACCTTAACCCTAAACTTAACCCTAACCTTAACCCTAAACTTAACCCTAACCTTAACCCTAAACTTAACCCTAACCTTAACCCTAAACTTAACCCTAAACTTAACCCTAACCATAACCCTAACCTTAACCTTAACCTTAACCCTACACTTAACCCTAACCTTAACCTAGCTAATTTTAGCCAGCTAGCTAACATTAGCCACCTAACCACCTATCTAGAATCAGTGACATATCATACGTATTGACAATTTTTTTATATTGTTTGTTTTTGAAAATTCGTACCACATGGTACATTTTGCAAATTCATAAACATATAATACGAATTGTAATTTGTTACCTATCATGCGAAATCGGTGATGGACGTTCACAAATGCATACCAACGTAACATATCATACAAAATGGAGGTTCTTGGATTTACGTACAGAATAATGCAAAATTCTCGGAGACGAGGCAAGTCACTATCGAAGTAGAACACGTCACTGAGATAACCTTTAACCCTGAACACTCACAACCTACACATCTGTTTT
Source organism: Salvelinus alpinus (assembly GCF_045679555.1). Classification (NCBI taxonomy): domain Eukaryota; kingdom Metazoa; phylum Chordata; class Actinopteri; order Salmoniformes; family Salmonidae; genus Salvelinus; species Salvelinus alpinus. The sequence goes on from NC_092106.1 coordinate 51,907,243, forward strand.
GATAGGTTTATCAGTTCTAATCAGTTGTGTTTTAATAGGTTTATCAGTCCTAATCAGCCGTGTTTTGATAGGTTTATCAGTCCTAATCAGCTGTGTTTTGATAGGTTTATCAGTTCTAATCAGTTGTGTTTTAATAGGTTTATCAGTCCTAATCAGTTGTGTTTTAATAGGTTTATCAGTCCTAATCAGCTGTGTTTTAATAGGTTTATCAGTCCTAATCAGTTGTGTTTTAATAGGTTTATCAGTCCTAATCAGCTGTGTTTTGATAGGTTTATCAGACCTAATCAGTTGTGTTTTGATAGGTTTATCAATCCTAATCAGTTGTGTTTTGATAGGTTTATCAGTCATAATCAGCTGTGTTTTGATAGGTTTATCAGACCTAATCAGTTGTGTTTTGATAGATTTATCAATCCTAATCAGTTGTGTTTTGATAGGTTTATCAGTCATAATCAGCTGTGTTTTGATAGGTTTATCAATCCTAATCAGTTGTGTTTTGATAGGTTTATCAGTCATAATCAGCTGTGTTTTGATAGGTTTATCAGACCTAATCAGCTGTGTTTTGATAGGTTTATCAATCATAATCAGCTGTGTTTTGATAGGTTTATCAATGCTAATCAGCTGTGTTTTGATTTGAAGCTATTCATACCCCTTGACTTATTCCACATGTTGTTGTGTTACAGCCTGAATTCAAAAATGATTAAATATATTTTTTCTCACCCCTGTACATACAATACCCTATAATGACAAAGTGAAAACATGTTTTTAGACATTTTTACACATTTATTGAAAATGAAATACATAAATATCTAATTTCCATAATTATTCACACCCCTGAGACAATACTTTGTAGAAGTACCTTTGCCAGTGATTACAGCTGTGAGTCTTTCTGGGTAAGTATCTAAGAGCTTTTCACACCTGGATTGTGCAGCATTTGCCCATTATTCTTTTCTAAATTCTTCAAGCTCTGTTAAGTTGGTTGTTGATCATTGCTAGAGAACCATTTTCAGATCTTGCCATAGATTTTGAAGCAGATTTAAGCAAAACTGTAACTCGGCCACTCAGGAACATTCACTGTCTTCTTTGTAAGCAACTCAGGTGTATATTTGGCTTTGTGTTTTAAGTTATTGTCCTGCTGAAAGGTGAATTAATCTCCCAGTGTCTGGTGGAAAGCAGACTGAACCAGGTTTTCATCTAGGATTTTGCCTGTGCTTAGGTTTATTGCATTTATTTTTTATCCTGAGAAACTCCCCAATCCGTATCAATTACAAGCATACCCATAACATGATGCAGCCACCACTATGCTTGAAAAATGGAGAGTGGTACTCAGTAATGTGTTGTATTGGATTTGCCCCAAACAGAACACTTTTCAGGACAATAAGTGAATTGCTTTGCCGCATTTTTTACACTTTTACTTTAGTGCCTTGCTGCGAACAGGATGCATGTTTTGGAATAGAGTCTTCCTTCTTTTCACTCTGTCATTTAGGTTACTAATGTGGAGTAACTACAATGTTGTTGATCCATCCTCAGTTTTCTCCTATCACAGCCATTAACTCTGTAACTGTTTTAAAGTGACCATTGGCCTCATGGTGAAATCCCTGAGTGGTTTCCTTCTTCTCCGGCAACTGAGTTAGGAAGGACGCCTGTATCTTTGTAGTGACTGGGTGTATTGATACACCATCCGAAGTGTAATTATTAACTTCACCATGATCAAAGGGATATTCAATATCTGCTTTTTATTTATGTTTTACCCATCTACCAACAGGTACCCTTCTTTGCGGGGCTTTGGAAAATCTCCCCAGTCTTTTTGGTTGAATCTGTGTTTGAAATTCACTGCTAGACTGAGGAACCTTACAGATAATTGTATGTGTGGGGTACAGAGATGAAGTAGTCATTCAAAAAGCATGTTAAACACTATTATTACACACAGAGTGATTCCATGCAAGTTATCGTGTGACTTGTTAAGCAAATATTTACTCCTGAACTTATTTAGGCATCGCCATAACAAAGGGGTTGAATACTTATGGACTCAAGACATTTCAGCTTTTCATTTTTTCATTTTTAATTCATTTGTAAAAATTTCTAAAAACAGAATTCCACTTTGACATAATGGGGTGTTGTCTACAGGCCAGTGACAACAAATCTCAATTTAATCCATTTTAAATTCAGGCTTTAGCACAACAACATGTGGAAAGAGTTCACGGGCGCGAATACATTCTGAAGGCACTGTACATCATTCCTAATCAGCTGTGTTTTGATAGGTTTATCAGTCCTAAACAATTGTGTTTTGATAGGTTTATCAATCCTAATCAATTGTGTTTTGATAGGTTTATCAGTCCTAATAAGTTATGTTTTGATCAGTACAACAGTCCTAATCAGCTGCGACAGCAACAAAATTGCTAATAAAAAACCTTCCCATATACCAGCAGCAATTTAGTAAGTAATTACCATAGTAAAAGCACTTTATGAAAGCACTAGTTCCCAATCCATTAAGAACTAAAGGACTTGCATTCTCAGCAGCCATACCTTGGAATAACTATCAACAGGAAATGCAAGACTGAAGTTGACAAAACGGCTGTGTAAGCCGATTGAGCTAAAGCCTAGGGCCAAGACACTGGCTCAGGAAGCTAACGCAAGTCTCCACTCCTCATGAAAGGTAACTCATCACACAGGCGTGGTTCACAGACCACCAAAAGCCACCTCTGGCCCGTTAACACCTATCCCAGCTAACACATAACGTTCTAAGAATCACATGTTTCTTAGAGCGTTGGATGTTCTATGGTTATTTTGCATACAACCTTCCCACAACTTTCTGGGCATGGTGCAGAATGGGTGTGAGGTGGTTAATTTCTTTACTATCAAATGAGGAGAGACAAACGTATCTCACAAGTCAGAGTTATACTTAAACTACATCTTTATTCACTTATTAATAATAAGGGAGCAGGTCAATACAACACACACAAAGTGAATCGATTGAGTGCTCTACATTAATGACGACTGGTCGACGAATCACCCTCAGATGATTCGTTGAGAGCCCCGAGACAAAAGTACAAAATATATTTTATAGCCAAGATACACCCACCTTCAGGCTACATGACAAACAACAGATGTATGGAATGGATTACACGGTTAAGATTAGTATGAAAGATACTTATAATTCACAGCAGACAATATCTCACTGTGTAGAGACCAGGGACGAGCCCTGGGGTCATCTCTCCCTGGTACCTTATAGAACAGAAACATTAACTCATGCTCTGGAATGCGGTATCACCCAAAGACATTGTAAATCTCCCAGAGGCCCATCTTCAGTAGAACACAGACAGATGAGTGTTCTAACAACCCCTTGTTCTGTTGCAATAAAACAACCATTTGATGCAATAATGGCATTTTAACAATCTTGCAATTTTTCCACTGTAGGTGCTAGGCTTTTGGAACATTCTCAGCACGTTTAAGGAATTTGACAAAAAAACTAACATTTAATTTTCTTGTTATTTCATTATTTTAACTGAACGTGTCCTAAAAGTTAAAACATGGTTATATTTAATTCAAATGTTGGTAATGTTCTAGGAACGTTCTCCAACTGGCTTGACATTAGGAACGTTCTCCAACTGGCTTGACATTAGGAACGTTCTCCAACTGGCTTGGCATTAGGAACGTTCTCCAACTGGCTTGACATTAGGAACGTTCTCCAACTGGCTTGACATTAGGAACATTCTCAAATAGTTCAGCGAATGTTAAGAAACAACGTTCTTCTGTGGGAATTTCAGTATTTCAGCATAACGTTTCTTACAGGTTTCATCATCGTTCTATTTAAAGTCATGTTCTTAAATTGTTCCAAGCACGGTATTATTTATTTTTAAAATGTTATTTAACCTTTATTTAACTAGGCAAGTCAGTTAAGAACAAATTCTTATTTACAATGACGGCCTACCAAAAGGCAAAAGGCCTCCTGCGGCCATGATGGCTGGGATTAAAAATAAATAAATAAAGTATAAATATAGGACAAAACACACATCACGACAAGAGAGACCTCACAACGTTACATAAAGAGAGACCTAAGACAACAACATAGCAAGGCAGCAACACATGACAACACAGCGTGGTAGCAACACAACATGACAACAACATGGTAGCAACACAACATGGTAGCAGCACAAAACATGGTGCAAACATGATTAAAACAACATTCTTCTGTTTTGGAATTTCAGTACTTCAGGATAACGTTTCCTACAGGTTTCCTCACGGTTTTATTTAATGTCATGTTCTCAGATAGTTCAGAGAACGCTAAGAAAACTTTCAACGTAACTCTGTCTGTTCTCTATCTTGTTAATTGTGTTCAGGTGTGTTGGCCACGCCCACTAAATAGCCACAACTGATCATAACGAGTGCTTGTTTCCCTAGAAATGTGGTCTGTTTGAATAGAATAAAATAACAGTTTTGTATGAGTTAAATAACAGCTCCATCCTGGTGGCTCTGTGGACAAATTCCATGGATAGAAAACAGAAAATCATAGGTTTGAAACTCACTGATGCCGTGTCAGTAAAAAAAATCTGTGTTTGCATGATTAATGCTTAAGTAAATTCATTTCCATGTATCCTATCTGTGCTTGGAGTTCAAAACAAATAACCCTTAAACTAAGGTAGCAGTGTTATTAAAATACTTACTGAAACATGTTCTCAGAAGGTTATTTAATTACCCTTCAAATAATCTATAATTTTCATTCTCAAAACTTTAATAAAACCTCCCAGGAAAACTTTCAGGAACCATACTAAAACATTCTCAGAACCTCCCTGGAACCATAGTACAACATTCTCAGAACCTCCCTGGAACCATACGAAAACATTCTCAGAACCTCCCTGGAACCATAGGAAAACATTCTCAGAACCTCCCTGGAACCATAGGAAAACATTCTCAGAACCTCCCTGGAACCATAGTAAAACATTCTCAGAACCTCCCTGGAAACATAGTAAAACGTTCTCAGAACCTCCCTGGAAACATAGTAAAACATTCTCAGAACCTCCCTGGAACCATAGGAAAACATTCTCAGAACCTCCCTGGAACCATAGGAAAACATTCTCAGAACCTCCCTGGAACCATAGTAAAACATTCTCAGAACCTCCCTGGAAACATAGTAAAACGTTCTCAGAACCTCCCTGGAAACATAGTAAAACATTCTCAGAACCTCCCTGGGACCATAGTAAAACGTTCTCAGAACCTCTCTGGAACCATAGTAAAACGTTCTCAGAACCTCCCTGGGACCATAGTAAAACGTTCAGAACCTCTCTGGAACCATAGTAAAACGTTCTCAGAACCTCCCTGGGACCATAGTAAAACGTTCAGAACCTCTCTGGAACCATAGTAAAACGTTCTCAGAACCTCCCTGGGACCATAGTAAAACGTTCTCAGAACCTCCCTGCAACCTAAACATGTACATTCCCAGAAGAGGCTTAATGTTCACTTATGTTCTCAGAAGGTTAAAAAGTCTCAATCATGAACACTCTTACTGACAGTTGTGGCTGCTTCGCGTGATGTATTGTTGTCTCTACCTTCTTGCCTTTTGTGCTGTTGTCTGTACCCAATACTGTTTGTACCATATTTTGTGCTGCTACCATGTTGTCCTGCTGCCATGTTGTGTTGCTACCATGTTGTCCTGCTGCCATGTTGTGTTGCTACCATGTTGTGTTGCTACCATGTTGTCCTGCTGCCATGTTGTGTTGCTACCATGTTGTGTTTCTACCATGTTGTTGTCATGTTGTGTTTCTACCATGCTGTGTTGTCATGTGTTGCTGCCATGCTGTGTTGTCATGTGTTGCTGCCATGCTATGTTGTTGTCTTAGGTCTCTCTTTATGTAGTGTTGTAGTGTCTCTCTTGTCGTGATGTGTGTTTTGCCCTATATTTAAATTTACATTTTTTTATCCAGCCCCTGTACCCGTCATTGTAAATAAGAATTTGTTCTTTAACTGACTTGCATAGTTAAATAAAGGTAAAAAAAATAAAAAATAAAAATATATATATATCATTTTTTTTTTTTTTAAAGCTTCCAAGGAACCAAATGTGCTTCAGTCGACTGCATGAGCACTGAGTGGACGTGCCTGTTTATTTGGTGCTATAATGTTAAGGGGAGTCTTCCATGCAGCCCTCAGTTCAGATTAGTTTCAGCCTGCTCTCAACAGCACAGGGATGTAATCCCAAACGGGACTATATTCCCTAGGCAGTGCACTACTTTTGACCAGGGCTCTGGTCAAGTTTCAATTAGTCGTATGTACGTCAATACACATGGCTTACAGTCCAACCAAATGCTTACTTGTAAAAGTAGTGCACACTACAATAATTAGGGCATAAGGTGACCTTTTTTTTGGACACGGCGATGACCTCACGGTGTGTCTGTGAAATCATGTCTGATTCGCCGTGACTGAGGTCTGTATGGTTGTCTGAGATTATTGTTCTATTAAAAATCGTGCGGCTTGTGTGCTCCGTGTTTCCAATGTCTTTCCACTGTCTCTGTGTGCCAACAGGCACCCTGTGGAGGGTTTGGACAGGGTGGGGGGGGGGGGGGGGGTAGGCAATCATTGTAAATAAGAATTTGTTCTTAACTGACTCGCCGGGTTAAAAATAAAGGTTTTAATAAATAAAATTGATAATGAAATGTCGTACACTGTGTAGAGAATAGGGTGCCATTTTCAATAACTCCACTGTTGACGACGCCATCCACAATACGTAGCCTAATGGGAAAGGGAACAACCTCAACCAGACAGGAGAAAAGTCCTACCGTTGTCTGTTGCATTCCGATTGTACGCAAGACAAAACCCTGTGCTACGGTCAAATTGGTCAAGTATTATTTTTAGTGTTTGCTCTCTGAGGCTGCACGGCTGCGGGGAGCACACACACACACACTTTGTTTCCCCAAAAAAGCACCCTATTCCCTACACAGTGTACTACTTTTGACCAGAGTTATACGGGGCTATAGGGAAATAGGATGCCATTGGGGAAGCAGTCACAGTGGTTTCAGACTTGACTGAGACTCGAATTGTCATTTTCCAAAAGTGACAAGGCGCTGATTTTTGCCCGGCTGGCGCAGAAGAGATTGGACATATCTGTTGACAAATGGGCAGCGGAATGAAGCTGGCAGACAGGCGGGCGGACAGGCGTGCTGGCGGGCAGGCGGGCAGGCAGCCGGGCGGGCAGGCGGGCGGGGTGCGGTGGAAGGCAGAATGCTTTGAGCCACAGGTTGGATTGTATTTTTATCCATTATCACAGCAGTCCTGGTAGATAATAATACCTACGGCACATCAGTTGTCTTTGGTCACTTTATTCTTTATTGGCAGAAATCAGTGAAAAAGTGAGAGAGAAAGAGAGCAGAGAGAGAGAGAGAGAGGTAGAGAGAAAGAAAGAGAGGTAGAGAGAGAGAGAGAGAGAGAGGGGGAGAGAGAGAGAGAGGGAGAGAGAGAGAGAGAGGGAGAGAGAGAGAGAGAGGGAGAGAGAGAGAGAGAGAGAGAGAGAGAGAGAGAGAGAGAGAGAGAGAGAGAGAGAGAGAGAGAGAGAGAGAGAGAGAGAGAGAGAGAGAGAGACTGTTAAGGTACACAATACAGTGCATTCGGGAAAGTATTCAGACCCCTTGACTTTTTCCACATTTTGTTACCTTACAGCCTTATTCTAAAATGTATTAAATCGTTTTTTCCCTGATAAATCTACACACAATACACCATAGTTACAAAGCAAAAAACGTTTTGTAGACAATTCTGGAAATGTATAAAAATAAAAATAATATAATATCACATTTACGTAATTATTCAGACCCTTTACTCACTGCTTTGTTGAAGCACTTTTGGCAGTGATTACAGTCTTGAATCGTATTGGGTATGACGCTACAAGCTTGACACATCGGTATTTTGGGAGTTTCTCCAAATCTTCTCTGCACATCCTCTGAAGCTCTGTCAGGTTGGATGGGGATCGTCGCTGCACGGTTATTTTCAGGTCTCTCCAGAGGTATTTGATGTTGTTTAAGTCCGAGCTCTGGCTGGGCCACTCAAGGACATCAGAGACTTGTCCCAAAGCCACTCCTGTTTTGTCTTGGCTGTGTGCTTCGGGTCGTTGTTCTGTTGGAAGGTGAACCTTCGCCCCAGTCTGAGGTCCTGTGCTCTGGAGCAGGTTTTCATCAAGGATCTCTCTGTACTTTGCTCTGTTCATCTTTCCCTCAATCCTGATTAGTCCACCTGTCTCTGTCGCTGAATAACATCCCCACAGCATGATGCTGCCACCACCATGCTTCACCGTAGGGATGGTGGCAGGTTTCCTCCAGACGTGACGCTTGGCATTCAGGCCAAGGAGTTCAATATTGGTTTCATCAGACCAGAGAATCTTGTTTCTCACGGTCTAAGAGTCTTTAGGTGCCTTTTGGCAAACGCCAAGTGGGCTGTCATGTGCCTTTTACTGAGGAGTAGCTTTCGTCCGGCCACTCTACTATAAAGGCCTGATTGGTGGAGTGCTGCAGAGATGGTTGTCCTTCTGGAAGGTTCTCCCATCTCCACAAAAGAACTCTGGAGCTCTGTCAGAGTGACCATCGGGTTCTTGGTCACCTCCCTGACCAAGGCCCTTCTCCCCCGATTGCTCAGTTTGGCCGGGCGGCCAGCTCCAGGAAGAGTCTTGGTGGTTCCAAACTTCTTCCATTTAAGAATAAGACTCAGATGCAGCCAGTTCGAATCATTTACATTTACATTTAAGTCATTTAGCAGACGCTCTTATCCAGAGCGACTTATGTTTATTAACAAAACAAGGGGCAGGCAGACGACAGGTCAAGGGCAGGCAGATGCCGGTAATCCAGGGCAGTGTCAGACAGGTACAGTACGGCAGGCAGGGTCAGGGCAGGCAGAGTGGTCAAAACGAGAAAAAAATAGAAAAAACATGGGCTAGAGTGAAACAGGAGGGAAAAACAACCCGGTAGACTTGACGAGACAAGAAACAGACAAACAGAGAGCACAGGTATAAATACACCGGGGATAATGGGGAAAATGAGGAACACCTGGAGGGGGAGGAGACAAGCACAAGTGAAACAGATCCGGGTGTGACAGAACTTCTTCCATTTAAGAATGATGGAGGCCACTGTGTTCTTGGGGATCTTCAATGCTGCAGAAATGTTTTGGTTCCCTTCCCCAGATCTGTGCCTCGACACAATCCTGTCTCAGAACTCTATGGACAATTCCTTCAACCTCATGGCTTGGTTTTTGCTCTGACATGCACTGTCAACTGTGGGACCTTATATAGACAGGTGTGTGCCTTTCCAAATCATGTCCAATCAATTGAATTTACCACAGGTGGACTCCAATTAAGTTGTAGAAACATCTCAAAGATCATCAATGGAAACAGGATGCACCTGACCTCAATTTAGAGTCTAGTAGCAAAGGGTCTGAATACTTATACTTACTTATGTAAATAAGGTATATACTGTATATACACTGCTCAAAAAAATAAAGGGAACACTAAAATAACACATCCTAGATCTGAATGAATGAAATATTCTTATTAAATACTTTTTTCTTTAAATAGTTGAATGTGCTGACAACAAAATCACCCAAAAATTATCAATGTAAATCAAATGTATCAACCCATGGAGGTCTGGATTTGGAGTCACACTCAAAATTAAAGTGAAAAACCACACTACAGGCTGATCCAACTTTGATGTAATGTCCTTAAAACAAGTCAAAATGAGGCTCAGTAGTGTGTGTGGCCTCCACGTGCCTGTATGACCTCCCTACAACGCCTGGGCATGCTCCTGATGAGGTGGCGGATGGTCTCCTGAGGGATCTCCTCCCAGACCTGGACTAAAGCATCCGCCAACTCCTGGACAGTCTGTGGTGCAACGTGGCGTTGGTGGATGGAGCGAGATATGATGTCCCAGATGTGCTCAATTGGATTCAGGTCTGGGGAACGGGCGGGCCAGTCCATAGCATCAATGCCTTCCTCTTGCAGGAACTGCTGACACACTCCAGCCACATGAGGTCTAGCATTGTCTTGCATTAGGAGGAACCCAGGGCCAACCGCACCAGCATATGGTCTCACAAGGGGTCTGAGGATCTCATCTCGGTACATAATGGCAGTCAGGCTACCGCCTGTGAGCACATGGAGGGCTGTGCGGCCCCTCAAAGAAATGCCACCCCACACCATGACTGACCCACCGCCAAACCGGTCATGCTGGAGGATGTTGCAGGCAGCAGAACGTTCTCCACGGCGTCTCCAGACTCTGTCACGTCTGTCACATGTGCTCATGTGCTCAGTGTGAACCTGCTTTCATCTGTGAAGAGCACAGGGCGCCAGTGGCGAATTTGCCAATCTTGGTGTTCTCTGGCAAATGCCAAACGTCCTGCACGGTGTTGGGCTGTAAGCACAACCCCCACCTGTGGACGTCGGGCCCTCATACCACCCTCGTGGAGTCTGTTTCTGACCGTTTGAGCTGACACATGCACATGTGTGGCCTGCTGGAGGTCATTTTGCAGGGCGCTGGCAGTGCTCCACCTGCTCCTCCTTGCACAAAGGCGGAGGTAGCGGTCCTGCTGCTGGGTTGTTGCCCTCCTACGGCCTCCTCCACGTCTCCTGATGTACTGGCCTGTCTCCTGGTTGCGCCTCCATGCTCTGGACACTACGCTGACAGACACAGCAAACCTTCTTGCCACAGCTCGCATTGATGTGCCATCCTGGATGAGCTGCACTACCTGAGCCACTTGTGTGGGTTGTAGACTCCGTCTCATGCTACCACTAGAGTAAAAGCACCGCCAGCATTCAAAAGTGACCAAAACATCAGCCAGGAAGCATTGGAACTGAGAAGTGGTCTGTGGTCACCACCTGCAGAACCACTCCTCTTGCTAATTGCCTATAATTTCCACCTTTTGTCTATTCCATTTGCACAACAGCATGTGAAATTTATTGTCAATCAGTGTTGCTTCCTAAGTGGACAGTTTGATTTCACAGAAGTGTGATTGACTTGGAGTTACATTGTGTTGTTTAAGTGTTCCCTTTATTTTCTTGAGCAGTGTATATATCTTTTTTTAGATATAAATTTGCAAACATTTCTAAAGACCTGTTTTCGCTTTGTCATTATGCGCTATTGTGTGTAGATTGATGAGGAAAAAAAGTTACTGAATCCATTTTAGAATAAGGCTGTAACGTAACAAAATGTGGAAAACATCAAGCGATCTGAATACTTTATGAATGCTCTGTATGTACAGCAGTATGTGGACACAAATTCAAATTAGTGCATTCGGCTATTTCAGCCACACCTGTCACTGACAGGTGTATAAAATCGAGCACACAGCCATGGAATCTCCAAAGACAAACATTGGAAGCATAATGGCCTTACTGAAGAGCTCAGTGACTTTCAACGTGCCACCGTCATCGGATGCCACCATTCCAACAAGTCAGTTTGTCAGGTGTTCGCCCTGCTAGAGCTGCTCCGGTCAACTGTAAGTGCTGTAATTGTGAAGTGGAAACATCTAGGAGTAACAACGGCTCAGCCGCGAAGTGGTAGGCAACACAAGCTCACAGAATGGGACCGCCGAGTGCTGAAGCGAGTAGAGCATAAAAATCGTCTGTCCTCGGTTGCAACACACACTACCAAGTTCCAAACTGCCTCTGGCAGCAGGGTCAGCACAACAACTGTTCGTCGGGAGCTTCATGAAATAGGTTTCCATGGCTGAGCAGCTCCACACAAGCCTAAGATCACCATGTGCAATACCAAGCGTTGGCTGGAGTGGTGTAAAACTCCCCGCCATTGGACTCTGGAGCAGCAGAAATGCGTTCTCTGGAGTGATGAATCACACTTCACCATCTGGCAGTCCAAAGTATGAATCTGGGTTTGATGAATGCCAGCAGAACACTACCTACCCTAATGCATAGTGCCAACTGTAAAGTTTGGTGGAGGAGGAATAATGGTCTGGGGCTGTTTTTCATGGTTTGGGCCCCTTAGATCCAGTGAAGGGAAATCTTAATGCTACAGCGTACAATGACATTCTAGACGATTTTGTGCCTCCAACTTTGTGGCAACAGTTTGGAGAAGGCCCTTTCCTGTTTCAGCATGACAATGCCCTTGTGCACAGAGCAAGGTCCATACAGAAATGGTTTGTCAAAATTGGTGTGGAAGAACTTGACTGGCCTGCACAGAGACCTGACCTTAACCCCATCGAACACCTTTGGGATAAATCGCAATGCCGACTGCGAGCCAGGCCTAATCGCCTAACATCACTGCCCGATCTCACTAATGCTCTTGTGGTTGAATAGAAGCAAGTCCTCGCAGCAATGTTTAACATCTAGTGGAAATCATTCCCAGAAGAGTGGAGGCTGTTACAGCAGCAAAAGGGGGGGGACCAGCTCCATATTAATGCCCATGATTTTGTAACGAGATGTGTGACGAGCAGGTTTCCACATCATTTTGGTCATGTAGTGTATATTGAAATCCTAACTGAAATTTCATTTTCACTATAGTGGTTACACCTTAGGGATCCATCAGCAATATATGCCTGCAAGGAGCTGTGCTCACGAAACAGCCCACAAGACAACATCCTGATTTATCAGCCTCTGAGGCTGCTATTTAATCTGATCAGCTTGTCAGGAATGGAGCTCACCCACTATGTCAATTTAACTATTATCCACAGAACATAAAGTGGCCCTTAACAACCAGCATAGATAACTAATAAAAATAACAACCAGCATAGATAACTAGCTAGCTAGCTCACATAACTAGCTAGCCAAGTTAGCGTGCTAAACAGCCCTGCTGCGATTGGCTCTGATCTTGGTGGACGATACACAGCCTGTACAGCTTGTACAGATGTCAGTTAGGAGCGAGGCATACCTCATTTTTAGATTTGGTTCATTAAGAAATGCTAGCGGCCGTTTGACTGAATTCAAACGTGTTGGTTTCGTGAGTGTGGCTTGATAATGGATGTCTCTTATGTGTATGGGCGTCATGCACCCCAAAAAATCTGAGATGGCAGAAATTACATGAGGATGGCTAAAGGGTGGTTAGGGCCCCCGTCCGTAAGTTGGAGAATTTTGCTATTTTGTAAATCCTGAAGCAGCTTTTTTCTACCATTTAGAGCCATAATCATTATGCTTAATTCTAAGTAAAAAAATATGTGCATTTTCCTGCATATGTAAGTCTACCTCTTGAGCTGTCTGTATCCTCATTGACCGGTGGTTCTTTTTTTTTAAAGAATCTAAATCTGCTTCTCTGCTTCTCTGCTAAAATCTGGGTAAAAGATTGAAAGGATTGTCGGTTTTATTCAGTATATTTAGTTATTGCTTTCTTTTCTAAAGTCTACCAACCTTGCCAGCAGACATGCCAGCTACTCTAGTCTACCAACCATGCCAGCAGACATGCCAGCTACTCTAGTCTACCAACCATGACAGCAGGCATGCCAGCTACTCTAGTCTACCAACCATGCCAGCAGGCATGCCAGCTACTCTAGTGTACCAACCATGCCAGCAGGCATGCCAGCTACTCTAGTGTACCAACCATGCCAGCAGACATGGCAGCTACTCTAGTGTACCAACCATGCCAGCAGACATGCCAGCTACTCTAGTCTACCAACCATGACAGCAGGCATGCCAGCTACTCTAGTCTACCAACCATGACAGCAGGCATGCCAGCTACTCTAGTCTACCAACCATGCCAGCAGGCATGCCAGCTACTCTAGTCTACCAACCATGACAGCAGGCATGCCAGCTACTCTAGTCTACCAACTATGCCAGAAGGCATGCCAGATACTCTAGTCTACCAACCATGCCAGCAGGCATGCCAGCTACTCTAGTCTACCAACCATGCCAGTAGGCATGCCAGCTACTCTAGTCTACCAACCATGCCAGCAGGCATGCCAGCTACTCTAGTCTACCAACCATGCCAGCAGGCATGCCAGCTACTCTAGTCTACCAACCATGCCAGCAGGCATGCCAGCTACTCTAGTGTACCAACCATGCCAGCAGGCATGCCAGCTACTCTAGTCTACCAACCATGCCAGCAGGCATGCCAGCTACTCTAGCTTGACTGATAGTCTGAAATTGCCACTTGGTATTTAGTTATGATGTTGGGAACCTTTTTTATTTTTACATTTTAAACAGTTCAAATCTGAGGGGGCACGCGCCCCTGTGCCCCCTCAGAAGCATGACGCCCCCTGCTTGTGTGTGTTCGCAGGTGGGAAGAGTTAGCCAAATGATTTAGCCAATTAGCTTCATCCGGCTGTTGTGCGACCGTGGCAAAGTGGGTTTGACTTTGGATAGCTTATCTCCGTTTCAACTAGTTACCACAGCCACAATTCTTTTGTTGTAAAAATGTATGAAAACAAAAATTTGCTTTTTGGTCTTAATTTAAGGTTTGGGTTAGGCATAAGGTAGGCAATGTGGTTACGGTTTTAAGAAGATAAATTATAGAAATAGGTTTGTTTATGACTTTGTTTATGTCTGTGGTAACTAGTAACGACCTATCTCCGGGGCGAGTCAGCGACAATAAATGACACAATGTAAACTAGTCAATATCTTCATGTTGCACACTTAAAAGTGTTCTCATGAAATGCTTTCAATATTTGTACATATGAACTTCTACAATTTATAGATGGTTTGAGTCATTGAAATTTGGAGCTTTTGGAATTTTTTATATATTGTCCCATGTATATTGTGTAATTTACCGACGGTCCTTAACTAGTCCCATAGAGATATCCAAAGAGTATATGATATCACAAAATATCACAAAATGTTACATACTACATGTGTAAATCATATCTGGTCTCTGGACATCTTTTGCAGAGTTTCGATGGGTTGTAACATAGCTCTGCATGCTATTTCACAACATAGAAACACATTTGGTGGATTGATTTAGTTACAATTGGCCTCTGCGAGGTATGTATATTTTGCCCAGAGTGATGCACAGTAATGCCTGTTTGAGAAAGTTCACGACCAACAGAAAATATCCTAAATAAAAGAGAATGATCAGGAAGTCAACTTTTTTCTCCAATTAAGTCAAAAGATTCCGCATTCTTATGCCACTAGTGTAAGGGGGTAACAACTTAAATTCCAAACAAGTTTCAAGACAGTTGTGGAGGGCTGCTCCTATCACAGGAGGTTGGTGGCACCTTAATTGGGGAGGACGGGCTCGTGGTGATGGCTGGAGCGGAATCAGTGGAATGGCGTCAAAAACGTTTTCAATGTGTTTGATGCCATTCCATTTGTGCCGTTCCAGCCATTATTATGAGCCGCCCTCCCATCAGCAGCCTCCATTGGTAACTATATTGTTCACCACAGCTTTTACTTCGACATATTGGAATATTGTTATTCTGTACAGGCTTCCTTCTTTTCACTCTGTCATTTAGGTTAGTATTGTGAAGTAACTACAATGTTGTTGATCCATCCTCGGTTACCTCCTATCACAGCCATTAAACTCTGTAACTGTTTGAAAGTCACCATTGAAGTAGGTGCAGTTTCAACATGGCTACGTAAAGACACGTTCCGAGACCTCTCCACAAAGGGTTGATACTTTTATGTCTTAACCTTTTAAATCAAAACAAAACGAGAACACACCTACTGAACACTTACTGGCTCTAGCAACATTTATGTCTGGAACCGGGAAAATGAGACGAAACGGTAAACAAGAAGACAAGATGAAGACTAGCAACAAGATGGCGGATGCTAACGTCATGGTGATACTATTCACCATCCGCGCTGAAATGGCTACACTACGCTCTGATTACATGACGAAACTTTGTTTAGTCAACTATCACTACAAACAACTATCGTGACACAAACCCCAAAAAACAAAAGTTATGGAAACGTCGTGGACTGACATCGATAAGCGGCTTACCGAATTGGAGACCAAAAACGACAAACTTACTTCCGAGAACGTGAAGCTAAAGGTTAGTCTAGATGAACAGGAGAACTGTTCTCGGAGACAGAACATACATGTGGTCGATATCCCAAAAGGGATGGAAGGTCGCAATCCTACCGAGTTCGTAGCCCCTTTCCTGCAAGACGTCCTTGGCGGAGAAACGCTTGACAGGCCCCTAGTCATTGACAGGGCGCATCGCACTCTAGCGGCAAAACCACAGCGCGGTCACCCTCCCAGAGCAATGCTGGTCCGCCTACATTACTTCCAGACCAAAGAGAAAATGTTTCTGACTGTCAAAAGAGGACAGCTGCACTACAATGGCAAGCGGGTCCATATCTTCCCAGATTACTCGGCGGACCTGACAAGACGCAGAGCTGCATACAAAGATGTGAAAGCCCACCTTCACAAGGCAGGAGTCAGATTTGGCCTGATACATCCGGCTAAACTGAGGATTACTTTCCAGGGGGCTAGCCACACATTTGACGACCCCCAGTCTACGCTCACCGTCTACTGGGACAATATTCACTCAACAGTGGCACAGAACCCAGATCCGTGAATGCTGCTAGTTATGTTATTCGGGTGCACACATGGTCAGTTTATGGACGTGAACGTGAGTCACTTTTATTTGCCCTATTTGGGTAATCCATGCGCTGCATATAGGCTGACTGACTACCTCGGGATGGAACCATCTACCTTGCCACGGTATACAAAGTAATCGTTAATAAGCGTTATGGTGTAATGTAACTAAACTTTTAATTTATAGAACTGAGGATCTTTAAAAAAAATTCAGGAATGAATAAGCCAAAGCCCAATGACGTTCCTGTTAATTTGCTCCTTTAGTTGGGCCTCAAGATAGGCAAAGGGGTGTAATAACTAGGCTATATTCATTTACTTTAGGCCCGCAATTTGTATTTATATAGGCTAGGTTACATGTGACTGTATGGTGTGTGTGTTCGGGCACGTGCATATGAGTGCAATAACGATAATGCTTAGACGTCACACCCAGATCTGTTTCACTTGTCTTTGTGATTGTCTCCACCCCCCTCCAGGTGTCGCCCATCTTCACCATTATCCCCAGTGTATTTATACCTGTGTTCTCTGTTTGTCTGTTGCCAGTCCGTCCCTTGCTCCTGTCTGTTTTCCTGCTCCTGTTTTCTAGTCCTTCCCGGTTTTGACCGTTCTGCCGTCCCTGACCCTGAGACTGCCTGCTGTTCTGTACCTTACCCCACCGTTCTGGATTATTGACCCCTGCCGGTCCTGACCTGTCGTTTGCCTGCCCCTGTGGTTGTAATAAACTCTTGTTTCTTCTACACCGTCTGGGTCTTACCTAAACATGACATTAGGACAATTTAAAAGAACAGGTTTTTCAATTTTTCATCCACATGTCCATATATCTATGTTAATTCCTCTTTATTCAACATAGGACACAGTGAAACTTTTAGCTGGCTTCCTGTTAGTAACGTGACAGAAAACAAGGTAGGTACTGTTTTTGGTGTCTGTCGTTTCATTTGGGGACTTGGCAGTGGGGTTTTTCTAAATGTTATTTTTACGTTTTATTTTAGTTTAGGGTTACACAAAACACCTTATTAATTGTTTTGTTTTTGTGATGCACTACTCAGTTTGGGTTACGTTATTATTTAACACTACTGTAACGTAAACAGTTCTTTAAAGCAGTCTCCTGGAGGGGTTCGTGGTTCGGGGCAGTGGGCATGTTGTCAAGAGGAAGACAATTCTAGAATTCTTAAAAAAAGGGAAAGGGTTTCAATTGCTAAGCAACAGGAGACCCATTTATCTTCAACAGAACATGCTAAGTTGAGGAGGGACTGGGTGGAACAGGTGTACTTTTCTTATTATAGAGGCACTGCGATCCTTGTAAATAAAAATGTCCCATTTATATTAGAGCACCAAGATAACAGACCCCGATAGATGATTTATTGTGATTACAGGTAATATACTTGGTCAACATATTACTATACTAAATGTACATGGACTGAACACAAGACTCCCCAAAATGTCTGACATGATTTGATTATTTAAATCAACACTGCAAGGGAATTGGGTTTATTTCAGGAGATTTTAATTGTACTTCGGGTAAATTGGATAAGTCATCAACTGCTCCAGTCTTGAATCATAGAGGCTCAAATGCTGTCAGAAATGTTTGCAATTCATCTGGTTTAGTAGACATATGGAGAGAGCTAAATCCTAATACCAGAGACTATACCTTCTACTCTACATATTCTAGATTGGACAAACAAATGTATGCCCTCTATTTTCTTCCATGTTGTCCAGTCATGTGTTATTGGTTCTATCCCCCACTGTATATAGATATTGAAATTGGCAAAACAATCCCCAAAATGAGATATTGGAGACTTAATACGTCTCTGCTTAACAATGAAGAATTCTGCTCTGTAATAAAAGATAAACGATCACATTACTGGCTCTACAATCTACTCTCTCCTCTCTCAGCTGCAACTATCTGGGATGCTGCTAAAGCAACCATAAAGGGGTCATATCATTTCCCAAGCCTCTCTGATCAGGAAGCTTAGGATGGAAAATAAGGAAAGGTTGGAGACTGAAGTAAAGCATTTAGAACATGTTCGACCCAGGAGAACAGGAAGTCACTAAAGTGACCCAGGAGAACAGGAAGTCACTAAAGTGACCCAGGAGAACAGGATGTCACTAAAGTGACCCAGGAGAACAGGAAGTCACTAAAGTGACCCAGGAGAACAGGAAGTCACTAAAGTGACCCAGGAGAACAGGAAGGCACTAAAGTGACCCAGGAGAACAGGAAGTCACTAAAGTGACCCAGGAGAACAGGAAGACACTAAAGTAACCCAGGAGAACAGGAAGACACTAAAGTGACCCAGGAGAACAGGAAGTCACTAAAGTGCTAAAGGTCAAACTCAATTTAGAGCATACAAATCATGTAAAAAAACTAAAAAATGTTTTTTTACCAAGCAAAAGTATTATGAGTTCGGTAACTGTCCGAGCCGTCTACTTGCACACCAATTAAAACACACACAAAAAAACAGAATGAAAAATTTACTAAGTCTATAAATGATGGAAAATGGCTCCACTTCTTATCATCCATTGCTTATCAATAATACGTTTTTTTGCGATTTCAATAAATCTCTTTATACTTCACAATGTATTAGAGCCTACCTCATTTGGACATGCTGTATATAGATTTTTCTACTGTATTATTGACTGTATGTTTGTTTTACTCCATGTGTAACTCTGTGTTGTTGTATGTGTCGAACTGCTTTGCTTTATCTTGGCCAGGTCGCAGTTGTAAATGAGAACTTGTTCTCAACTAGCCTACCTGGTTAAATAAAGGTTAAATAAATATATATATTTTTTTAAATAAAATAAAAAGATCGAATGACGAAATTACATAATATCTGAATAAGATAATCTTCTCCACTCTTTCAGATGTGCGTAGAAATAGACTCCCCTTTACTCCTGAAGAGTTTTGGGAAACCATTAAGGAAATGCCTTTCGTGCAAGACACCCGACCTAGACAGTTTCTCTACAGGAAGCTCTGGCCTGAGATGTGCTCTGTCGTCATGCCTGTTCTCTCTACAGGAATCTCTGGCCTGAGATGTGCTCTGTCGTCATGCCTGTTCTCTCTACAGGAAGCTCTGGCCTGAGATGTGCTCTGTCGTCATGCCTGTTCTCTCTACAGGAAGTTCTGGCCTGAGATGTGCTCTGTCGTCATGCCTGTTCTCTCTACAGGAAGTTCTGGCCTGAGATGTGCTCTGTCGTCATGCCTGTTCTCTCTACAGGAAGCTCTGGTCTGAGATGTGCTCTGTCGTCATGCCTGTTCTCTCTACAGGAAGTTCTGGCCTGAGATGTGCTCTGTCGTCATGCCTGTTCTCTCTACAGGAAGCTCTGGTCTGAGATGTGCTCTGTCGTCATGCCTGTTCTCTCTACAGGAAGCTCTGGTCTGAGATGTGCTCTGTCGTCATGCCTGTTCTCTCTACAGGAAGCTCTGGCCTGAGATGTGCTCTGTCGTCATGCCTGTTCGAAAGAGACGACAAGAGTGTGGAAAGCTGTCATCAAGGCAAATGTTGGCTACTTTGAAGAATCTCAAATCTAAAATATATTTTGATATGTTAAACACTTTTTTAGTTACTACATGATTCCATGTGTGTTATTTCATAGTTTTGATGTCTTCACTATTATTCTACAATGTAGAAAATAGTAAAAATAAAGAAAAACCCTTGAATGAGTAGGTGTGTCCAAACTTTTGACTGGTACTGTACGTTCTATTTTATTGAACATTCGTGCCTCATCCTATGATGCGTTGAGACATGTTCGGGAGAGAGACATCGGACATGCATTGCGGTGTTGAAGAATGGGCGTCTATCTGCCGAAAGGGTCTACCTCCAAATGCACCACCATAAGCATACAATAACTACATTTCACATGTTTTCATAGAACTACTTTACACCTGTCCTCCTTCACAGAATGTTTTCATAGAATCTACTTTACACTTGTCCGCCTTCACAGAATGTTTTCATAGAACCTACTTCACACCTGTTCACAGAATGTTTTCCAATGCATCACATGTTTGTTTCAAATGTAAACAGGATACTAGCACCTTTAATGCATGTTTTTTTTGTTTGGTACTGTAGCAGAATCAAGTCTTATTGGAATGACATTCACTTACACATTCAGAAGATCTTGGGTAGAGAATTAACTGTATATTTCCTCTACTTGTAGAGTTGTGTTTGACCCTGACTCTGAACGTCTGTTCAATACCCTTGTTTACTTAGCCAGAAAAATGCAGATTGTTATTATGGTCCACACCTGAAGTACTTGATCTGTGCGGTGCACTATGTAACCTCTGTTAAAAGAAAATAACATTCTAATAAAAATAATATAAAAAGAGTTAGGAAGGACGCCTGTATGTTTGTAGTGACTGGGTGTATTGATACACCATCCAAAGTGTAATTAATAACTTCACCACGCTCAAAGGGATATTCAATGTCTGTTTTTTCATTTTTACCCATCTACCAATAGATGCCCTTCTTTGCAAGGCGTTGGAAAACCTCCCGACTTATTATGTGACTTGTTAAGCACATTTTTACTCCTGAACTTATCCACTGCGGCTGACCAGCTTTCTGCTGCCACTTATTGCAGAATCATTAACCTATATTCATAACTTGACAATTGTTCCTGGGGTTATCCCTAAGATCTGAAAATCGGAACAAGTCCCCCCCCCCCCCCCCCCCCCACCCTCCTTCAACAAAAAAAGGCGAAGATCCTTCTGACTTGGATAACTACGGTCCAGTTTAAAAGTTATCTTTGACTTGTCAAAGTTTTAGACTTCCTGGACAACTGTCAGTTTAGAACTTTTTTAAAAACTTTTCATTTTATTCCTAATGAGCATCAGTCATGGTTTTAGACCGAGACAGAGCATTGTTCCAGCAGCTACACTGCTCTTAGACCATGTGCTCTACTTGTCCTAGACGATATTCTCTATTGTCTACTCTAGACCATAAAAATCATTGTGCTGACTTATTTATTGACCTGTCGAAGGCGTTTGATACAGCTGACAATTTCTTACTTGTTCAAAAAGCGTATCTGAAACAGGTCTAGTTTAGGCATTTTACTTTTCTTTTTTTTTTTTAAATGTGTGCTTACTGACTGTATAAAATGAAGTTTCCTCAATATTACGAAAGGTGTGCTGCGGGGGTCGATTTTGGTCCCTGTTCTCTTCAGTATTTATATAAAACATATTGGTCTGATCTGTTAAAACCTATAACGTTCATCTCTATACCAACGATGCGTTTACAGTATTTACTCTTGTGCCCCCTCAGCACAGCAGGACATTCATGACCTTCAGCATGGTTTTGACTCAATTCCAAAATCGTTTTTATTGATCTTACACTAGTGCTAAATGGTAATAAAACCACATTTGCTCCCCACCTACTCGATTCTGTCTTATGTTGCAAAATTTGAATTATTTTTTATTTATTTTAATTTTTTTACATTGGATAAAAGTAGAGACTCAGAGCGACAGAATGATATATCATACACTACAGTTGAGGAACAATGGGAAAATAATTCCGCTTTGAAAGTTGATAAACTTTTAACCTCACTTTTGAGAAAATTGCCCTTGAATGTTTTGGTACCTACTGGAGAGCTCTTCTGTGTCTACACCCATTCAGCATTGGTCACACCCTCTTAATACGTGAGCTGAGGTAGTGGAGGAGTCACTGAAGAATGACCTTATGTACAAAATAGTAGCCAACGCTGGGCCCTTCTGGTAGTCACCGACTACCCAGAGACAATAGACCTATACAAAATGCAAGGATGTGTACAAAAATTGCCGCCAGTTATAAAAAGCAATGCTGAGTGATAGACTGAATTTAAAGGTTTTAAAATAGAGGCTGTCGCAGGTCAGTGTGACTTGACACAACGTGCCAAACAAGCGGGAAAGACATTCTGCCGTGAAACGTTCATCCACGTATACGGGTAAGAGAGTCTCGCTACATTTTCAGATATTATACGTTTTTAATTTTGTCAGAAAGTCATTTTTATTGCAAGTTAAAGTGTACTGTTAGCTAGCTAGCGAATGTTAGCTTGCTGGCTCGCTAAGCTAACGTTACGTGTATGATATGTGTAGCTAGCTAACATTGAACCTAGTTGGTTAGCTTCAGCTACCTGCAAATTCATACATTACTCCAGCATTTCATGCATAGTGGCTAGCTATGACAATCTATTTGTACTGTAGCTATGGGTCATTGTTTAGCTAGCTAGCTACATGTCTTAACATATGACTCCACTTCACAAGAGAATGATTACATGACCCATCAATACACAGGGGATAATGGGGAAGATGGGTGACACTATTTCAGTCCTGACATATTTGGTTGGTTATTACACTACCTTACTCACTCTGTTTAGCACATGGCCTCACATGTGAATCCTTAAAGAGATGGGCGGGGCTCAGGCTTAAACGGAGATACAGCAACGTTCAGAGCCGCTCTCTGGACTAGCTGATTCTGGAGGTCCCACGGGTCTCCACTGAGCTGGGGGGGGAAAAATATGCTTTTAGCTTTTACATCCCCCAGCTCATGGAATAGCTTTCATGCCGTGGTGAAGCTGGACTCGCTGGTCCCCGTTGGACTGTTGAGGGAGATAATATGTTACAGTTGTGTTTGTTTTGATGAATCTTGTTGTGTTTATTGTATTGTGTTGATGTTACTATTTTGCTTTATGTTGTATTGAATTGTGTGTTCACAGGGCTCCGTTGAGAATGAGACCCTGGGCTCAATGTTGAACCCCCGTCTAAATAAAAGTACAAAAAATATATATATATATACATACCCTGTCAATAGTTTCTTGCCGAACAAATGTGTTTCTTAAATTGATATCTGGGCATAAGGATTGTAGTATTGTCCTTAGTAACTTAATGTTCAAGGTAATCCATCTGTTAACATTCCAAAGCGCTATTAAAATGGAGTCTTATAGCGGATGGGAAAACCCTCAGTATGAAAATAGGTCTGTCCACCCCATGTCCTTGTCTGCGTTGTCCTGTCAGCTTCCTGCTTCCTGTGATGAAATAGTACGTGTTCCACCTGGGATTTCCCTCTACAGCGTCTCAAAGTTAAACTCTACAACACGGTCGGCGTGGGACTGATCGAAGGAAGACTTTGTCATAACGGGGCCACTTTCTCCTCCACGGGCCGACACTCCATCTTCACCACCCACGAGACCTCTGGCTCTCTGTCCTTCTTCCTCTCAGTGGTGGTCACCTCTGTTTCGTAGCCGAGGTCAACCGATATCAGCTGGTTCTCTTGGAAGATGATGTCTTCGTTTTCATCGGCTGGCAGTCCTGCCACTATGATAGACACATCTGGGTCGAACTTTGTTGTTTTGACACTGCCTGTTCTCCCAGATTCGATGGATTCTGCGCGGGTCTCCAGACGTCCAACTTCAAGGCCTAGGCCTATGTAGCTGCTTGCTATAACTATGTGTTCTATTATCTGCCTCTCTATAACTCTGTGTTCTGTTATCTGCCTCACTATAACTCTGTGTTCTGTTATCTGCCTCACTATAACTCTGTGTTCTGTTATCTGCCTCACTATAACTCTGTGTTCTGTTATCTGCCTCACTATAACTCTGTGTTCTGTTATCTGCCTCTCTATATCTCTGTGTTCTCCAATCTGCCTCTCTATATCTCTGTGTTCTGTTATCTGCCTCACTATAACTCTGTGTTCTGTTATCTGCCTCACTATAACTCTGTGTTCTGTTATCTGCCTCTCTATATCTCTGTGTTCTCCAATCTGCCTCTCTATATCTCTGTGTTCTCCTATCTGCCTCTCTATAACTCTGTGTTTTATTATCTGCCTTTTTATATCTCTGTGTTCTATTTTCTGCTTTTTTATATATCTCTGTGTCCTATTTTCTGCCTCGCTATAACTCTGTGTTTATTATCTGCCTCACTATAACTCTGTGTTCTGTTATCTGCCTCTCTATAACTCTGTGTTCTGTTATCTGCCTCTCTATAACTCTGTGTTCTGTTATCTGCCTCACTATATCTCTGTGTCCTATTTTCTGCCTCGCTATAACTCTGTGTTTATTATCTGCCTCACTATAACTCTGTGTTCTGTTATCTGCCTCTCTATAACTCTGTGTTCTGTTATCTGCCTCTCTATAACTCTGTGTTCTGTTATCTGCCTCTCTCTAACTTTGTGTTCTATTATCTGTCTTTCTATTATTATCCAGTTGAGTCAGAAAAGCTTCATGATTGTCCTCGATGTCTTTCTCCAAAGCTGTGTGATTGTCCTCGATGTCTTTCTCCAAAGCTGTGTGATTGTCCTCGATGTCTTTCTCCAAAGCTGTGTGATTGTCCTCGATGTCTTTCTCCAAAGCTGTGTGATTGTCCTCGATGTCTTTCTCCAAAGCTGTGTGATTGTCCTCGATGTCTTTCTCCAAAGCTGTGTGATTGTCCTCGATGTCTTTCTCCAAAGCTGTGTGATTGTCCTCGATGTCTTTCTCCAAAGCTGTGTGATTGTCCTCGATGTCTTTCTCCAAAGCTGTGTGATTGTCCTCGATGTCTTTCTCCAAAGCTGTGTGATTGTCCTCGATGTCTTTCACGTAAGAAGCTGTCAACTTTGATATTTATTCCTTTTTTACAAATTTCTCTTAATTTACTCTTAATTTCATCCATATTTTTTCCATCTTTGTAGCTAGTCTCCTTATCTCCGTCATGACATTAGCCATGCTAATGGCACTTTCATTCTTTGATGAATCCATGTTTGTCTCAACACTGCGTAGTTTTCTGCAGGATGCCGTATATGTTTTAGCGGTTAGGTGTTTCTGTTATTGCTCTTCAAGGTAGCTAGCTAAGTTTGTAGCTCGGCAATCTAACCAGCTAACACGTCGAGCATTCCCCAACAGGTCTGTCAGTTGACTGTCTTTCACCCTCATGGGATTCAGACTTCAGCTGCCTCCATTTACGGGCTGATCTCTATGTTTTAAACTTTTAAAATGTTTAAATGAAAGAAGTTTGGTTCATTAAAGAAGCGACAGCGTTTTCACTGTGTACACCGGAACCGGAAGCCATCACCCGGAGTGTGTGTGTGTGTGTGTGTGTGTGTGTGTGTGTGTGTGTGTGTGTGTGTGTGTGTGTGTGTGTGTGTGTGTGTGTGTGTGTGTGTCTCTGTGTCTCTGTGTGTGTGTGTGTGTGTGTGTGTGTGTGGTTGACATTACAGCAGGAAAGTGGTGGGAGATTAGGGAGTCAGGTATGAGATGCAAATCAATCCAGTCTCCAGCGGTTCACTTAATTAGTGTTTCTAAAGGGCAACTGGAGACTGCTGAGTTCGATAGTCAGACAGGCAGGATCAGGCACGGACCTCAACGGGACAGAAATGCATAGTCATTTCTTCAAATTCCACATCTGGACCATAGGGCTCTGGGAAAAAAGTAGTGCAATATATAGGGAACAGGTTTCCATTTGGAACGCAAGCCAGCTGCCTTTTCAAGCTTTGAAAGAGACCTATGTTAAAGCTACAGTGAAAGGGCACCATTGTAAAAAGCATATTGTGATCCACTCATGACGGGCTGCTATCTTTTTTTCTTCCCGCTGCAGTGTTTCTCCGGGTTGTTTTGCCAGTGAAAGTACCCACACACCCAGACTGTTTTTATTTTCCTGACAGATATTTAGTTAAGTTTGAGATGCATTGACATTCAACATTGCCTGACGGAGGCCTTGAGCCATCAGAAATGGGTTTTTAGGGGAAACGCTGTTCCTCTACTATCATCCTGTGGAGAGAGATGCATTATTACCCATTATTTAGTGTCTGGTGTCGGATGCTGCTACGCTGTTGGAACTAGAGGAGGGAGGGAGAAAGATGGGGAAGGAGAGAAAGAAACAAAGAGAGATGGGAGGGAGGAAAGGAGGGAGGGAGGAACAAAGAGAGAGAGAGAGAGAGAGAGAGAGAGAGAGAGAGAGAGAGAGAGAGAGAGAGAGAGAGAGAGAGAGAGAGAGAGAGAGAGATGAGAGGGATATATGAGAGGGATATATGAGAGGGATATATGAGAGGGATATATGAGAGGGATATATGAGAGGGATATATGAGAGGGATATATGAGAGAGAGAGATGAGAGGGATATATGAGAGAGAGAGATGAGAGGGATATATGAGAGAGAGAGATGAGAGAGGGAGAGGGAGATGAGAGAGATGAGAGAGGGAGAGGGAGAGGGAGATGAGAGAGATGAGAGAGATGAGAGAGGGAGATGGGAGAGGGAGAGAGAGAGAGAGAGAGAGAGAGAGAGAGAGAGAGAGAGAGAGAGAGAGAGAGAGAGAGAGAGAGAGAGAGGGAGAGAGAGAGAGAGAGAGAGAGAGAGAGAGAGAGAGAGAGAGAGAGAGAGAGAGAGAGAACGCTACTTCACAGCAGAAGTGTTCTGTTCCTTTCTCAGAGGTTTCAAATCAACACCTCAGACACTGAGCGACAGGATGCTCCTCCCTCTATGTGTTATGAAGACTCATTACATTGGTGGAGGTGATGTTATCCCTCTCAACTCACTACCTGACAACAACCTTCTGTTCTGGTGAGACAGCACGAGAGAGGGAGAGTTTTGGAAATGGGGGAACTGCAAATAAGCAAATTGCTACTTTGCAATTGCCAATATGAAAGAGAGAGAGAGAGCATAAGGTAGAGGTGGTACATAGATGAGGTACATAAACTCAGCAGAAAAATAAACATCCCTTTTTCAGGACCCTGTCTTTCAACGATAATTCGTAAAAATCCAAATAACTTCACAGATCTTCGTTGTAAAGGGTTTAAACACTGTTTCCCATGCTTGTTCAATGAACCATAAACAATTAATGAACATGCACCTGTGGAACGGTCGTTAAGACACTAACAGCTTACAGACGGTAGTCAATTAATGTCACAGTTATGAAAACTTAGGACACTAAAGAGGCCTTTCTACTGACTCTGAAAAACACCAAAAGAAAGATGCCCAGGGTCCCTGCTCATCTGTGTGAACGTGCCTTAGCCATGCTGCAAGGAAGCATGAGGACTGCAGATGTGGCCAGGGTAATAAACTGCGATGTCCGTACTGTGAGACGCCTAAGACAGCGCTACAGGGAGACAGGACGGACAGCTGATCATCCTCGCATTGGCAGACCACGTGTAACAACACCTGCACAGGATCGGTACATCTGAACATCACACTTGCCGGACAGGTACAGGATGGCAACAACAACTGCGAGTTACACCAGGAACGCACAATCCTTCCATCAGTGCTCAGACTGTCTGCAATAAGCTGAGAGAGGCTGGACTGAGGGCTTGTAGGCCTGTTGTAAGGCAGGTCCTCACCAGACATCACCGGCAACAACGTCACCTATGGGCACAAACCCACCGTCGCTGGACCAGACAGGACTGGCAAAAAGTGCTCTACACTGACGAGTCTCGGTTTTGTCTCACCAGGGGTGATGGTCGGATTTGTGTTTATCGTCGAAGGAATGAGCGTTACACCGAGGCCTGTACTCTGGAGCGGGATCGATTTGGAGGTGGAGGGTCCATCATGGTCTGGGGCGGTGTGTCACAGCATCATCGGACTGAGCTTGTTGTCATTGCAGGCAATCTCAACACTGTGCGTTACAGGGAAGACATCCTCCTCCCTCATGTGGTACCCCTTCTGCAGGCTCATCCTGACATGACCCTCCAGCATGACAATGCCACCAGTTAAG
The DNA here is from genome assembly GCF_045679555.1 of Salvelinus alpinus. NCBI lineage: Eukaryota > Metazoa > Chordata > Actinopteri > Salmoniformes > Salmonidae > Salvelinus > Salvelinus alpinus. The sequence goes on from NC_092106.1 coordinate 51,935,314, forward strand.
CTGCTCGTTCTGTGCGTGATTTCCTGCAGGAATGTCAGTGCTCTGCCATGGCCAGCGAACAACCCGGATCTCAGGGTGAGGGCTAGGGCCATTCCCCCCAGAAATGTTCGGGAACTTGCAGGTGCCTTGGTGGAAGAGTGGGGTAACATCTCACAGCAAGAACTGGCAAATCTGGTGCAGTCCATGAGGAGGAGATGCACTGCAGTACTTAATGCAGCTGGTGGCCACACCAGATACTGACTGTTACTTTTGATTTTGAACCCCCCTTTGTTCAGGGACACATTATTCCATTTCTGTTAGTCACATGTCTGTGGAACTTGTTCAGTTTATGTCTCAGTTGTTGAATCTTGTGAAGTTCATACAAATATTTACACATGTTAAGTTTGCTGAAAATAAACGCAGTTGACAGTGAGAGGATGTTTCTTTTTTTTGCTGAGTTTATATGTTGTACATAGCTGTGGTAACATAGATATATCATAGATGTGGTACATAGATGTGGTAACATAGATGTAGTAACATAGATGTAGTAACATAGATGTGGTAACATAGATCTGGTAACATAGATGTGGTAACATAGATGTGGTAACATAGATGTGGTAACATAGATGTGGTATATTTGCATTTGCACCTGGATCTTGCAGCTAGCTAGCTGCTGTCCGAGTGACTATTGGCTAACGTCGGTCCCGGAGCAAACATCGATTATTCCGGAGCTAGCCAGCTGAAGAGTTCCATCAGCCACTCCTGGGCTACAATCACCTATCCGGACCCGTTTTACTGCCGATACGGAGCCCCACCGGGCCTTCATGACTGGACTAACGACGTTATCTGCCTGAGGGAGTTATCCAACTGGCCCCTCCGTCGCGACGTAACCTGAACGCCCATCTGCGGCCCGCTAATCGTTAGCTGTCTTATCGGCTGCTATCTGAATAGGTCTATCGGACAATTTTCTTGGGCCACTATAACTATAACAATTTTGCCAGTTGGATTGGTCCCCTCTACCACACAGAACCCCACTAATCTACCGACAGAAACGCACAAGGTGTCTAAAAACAGACCTCCATCCTATGCTAGCTTGCTACCCATGGCTCGGCTAGCTGTCTGAATCGCCGTGACCCCAACCAACCTCACTACTCACTGGACCCTTATGATCACTCGGCTAAGCATGCCTCTCCTTAATGTCAATATGCCTTGTCCATTGCTGTTCTGGTTAGTGTTTATTGGCTTATTTCACTGTAGAGCCTCTAGCCCTGCTCATTATACCTTATCCAACCTTTCAGTTCCACCACCCACACATGCGATGACATCACCTGGTTTCAATTATGTTTCTAGAGACAATATCTCTCTCATCATCACTCAATGCCTAGGTTTACCTCCACTGTATTCACATCCTACCATACCTTTGTCTGTACATTATACCTTGAAGCTATTCAATCGCCCCCATAAACCTGCTCCTTTTACTCTCTGTTCCAGACGTCCTAGACGACCAATTCTCATAGCTTTTAGCTGTACCCTTATCCTACTCCTCCTCTGTTCCTCTGGTGATGTAGAGGTGAATCCAGGCCCTGCAGTGCCTAGCTCCACTCCTATTCCCCAGGCGCTCTCTTTTGATGACTTCTGTAACCGGAATAGCCTTGGTTTCATGCATGTTAATTAACATTAGAAGCCTCCTCCCTAAGTTTGTTTTATTCACTGCTTTAGCACACTCTGCCAACCCGGATGTCCTAGCCGTGTCTGAATCCTGGCTTAGGAAGACCACCAAAAACTCTGAAATCTCCATCCCTAACTACAACATTTTCAGACAAGATAGAACGACCAAAGGGGGCGGTGTTGCAATCTACCGCAGAGATAGCCTGCAGAGTTCTGTCCTACTATCCAGGTCTGTACCCAAACAATTTGAACCTCTACTTTTAAAAATCACCCTCTCTAAAAACAAGTCTCTCACCGTTGCCGCCTGCTATAGACCACCCTCCGCCCCCCAGCTGTGCCCTGGATACCATATGTAAATTGATTGCCCCCCATCTATCTTCAGAGCTTGTGCTGCTAGGTGACCTAAACTGGGACATGCTTAACACCCCAGCCATCCTACAATCTAAGCTTGGTGCCCTCAGTCTCACACAAATGATCAATGAACCTACCAGGTACCACCCCAAAGCCGTAAACACGGGCATAGATATCATCCTAACATAGATATCATCCTAACCAACCTGCCCTCTAAATACACCTCAGCTGTTTTCAACCAAGATCTCAGCGATCACTGCCTCATTGCCTGCATCCGTAACGGGTCAGCGGTCAAACGACCTTCACTCATCACTGTCAAACGCTCCCTGAAACACTTCAGCGAGCAGGCCTTTCTAATCGACCTGGCCGGGGTATCCTGGAAGGATATTGACCTCATCCCGTCAGTAGAGGATGCCTGGTTATTTTTTTTAAATGCCTTCCTCACCATCTTAAATAAGCATGCCCCATTCAAAAAATGTAGAACCAGGAACAGATATAGCCCTTGGTTCTCTCCAGACCTGACTGCCCTTAACCAACACAAAGCATCTTGTGGCGTTCTGCATTAGCATCAAACAGCCCCCGTGATATGCAACTTTTCAGGGAAGTTAGAAACCAATATACACAGGCAGTTAGGAAAGCCAAGGCTAGCTTTTTCAAGCAGAAATTTGCTTCCTGCAACACAAACTCAAAAAGGTTCTGGGACACTGTAAAGTCCATGGAGAATAAGAGCACCTCCTCCCAGCTGCCCACTGCACTGAGGATAGGAAACTCTGTCACCACAGATAAATCCACTATAATTGAGAATTTCAATAAGCATTTTTCTAAGGCTGGCCATGCTTTCCACCTGGCTACCCCTACCCCGGTCAACAGCACTGCACCTCTCACAGAAAGTCGCCCAAGCCTTCCCCATTTCTCCTTCTCCCAAATCCTGTCAGCAGATGTTCTGAAAGAGCTGCAAAATCTGGACCCCTATAAATCAGTCGGGCTAGACAATCTGGACCCTTTCTATCTAAAAATATCTGCCGAAATTGTTGCAAACCGTATTACTAGCCTGTTCAACCTCTCTTTCGTGTCGTCTGAGATTCCCAAAGATTGGAAAGCAGCTGCGGTCATAACCCTCTTCAAAAGGAGGGACACTCTTGACCCAAACTGCTACAGACCTATATCTATCCTACGCTGTCTTTCTAAGGTCTTCCAAAGCCAAGTCAACAAACAGATCACCAACCATTTCGAATCCCACCGCACCTTCTCCACTATGCAATCTGGTTTCAGAGCTGGTCATGGGTGCACCTCAGCCACGCTCAAGGTCCTAAACGATATCTTAACCGCCATCGATAAGAAACAATACTGTGCAGACGTATTCATTGACCTGCCAAGGCTTTCGACTCTGTCAATCACCACATCCTCATCGGCAGACTCGATAGCCTTGGTTTCTCAAATGATTGCCTCGCCTGGTTCACCAACTACTTCTCTGATAGAGTTCAGTGTGTCAAATCGGAGGGCCTGTTGTCCGGACCTCTGGCAGTCTCTATGAGGGTGCCACAGGGTTCAATTCTTGGGGCGACTCTCTTCTCTGTATACATCAATGATGTCGCTCTTGCTGCTGGTGAGTCTCTGATCCACCTCTACGCAGACGACACCATTCTGTATACTTCTGGCCCTTCTTTGGACACTGTGTTAACAAACCTCCAGATGAGCTTCAATGCCATACAACTCTCCTTCCGTGGCCTCCAACTGCTCTTAAATACAAGTAAAACTAAATTCATGCTCTTCAATCGATCGCTGCCTGCACCTGCCCCTCCAGCATCACTACTCTGGACGGTTCTGACTTAGAATATGTGGAAAACTACAAATACCTAGGTGTCTGGTTAGACTGTAAACTCTCCTTCCAGACTCACATCTCCAATCCAAAGTCAAATCTAGAATTGGCTTCCTATTTCGCAACAAAGCATCCTTCACTCATGCTGCCAAACATACCCTCGTACAACTGACCATCCTACCGATCCTCGACTTCGGCAATGTCATTTACAAAATAGCCTCCAATACCCTACTCAATAAATTGGATGCAGTCTATCACAGTGCCATCCGTTTTGTCACCAAAGCCCCATATACTACCCACTACTGCGACCTGTACACTCTCGTTGGCTGGCCCTCGCTTCATACTCGTCGCCAAAAACACTGGCTCCAGGTCATCTACAAGACCCTGCTAGGTAAAGTCCCCCCTTAACTCAGCTCGCTGGTCACCATAGCAGCACCTACCTGTAGCACGCGCTCCTGCAGGTATATCTCTCTGGTCACCCCCAAAGCCAATTCCTCCTTTGACCGCCTCTCCTTTCAGTTCTCTGCTGCCAATGACTGGAACGAACTACAAAAATCTCTGAAACTGGAAACACTTATCTCCCTCACTAGCTTTAAGCACCAGCTGTCAGAGCAGCTCACAGATTACTGCACCTGTACATAGCCCATCTATAATTTAGCCCAAACAACTACCTCTTCCCCTACTGTATTTATTTATTTTGCTCCTTTGCACCCCATTATTTCTATCTCTACTTTGCACATTCTTCCACTGCAAATCTACCATTCCTGTCTTTTACTTGCTATATTGTATTTACTTCGCCACCATGGCCTTTTCTTGCCTTTACCTCCCTTATCTCACCTCATTTGCTCACATTGTATATAGATTTATTTTTCTACTGTATTATTGACTGTATGTTTGTTTTACTCCATGTTTAACTCTGTGTTGTTGTTTGTGTCGAACTGCTTTGCTTTATCTTGGCCAGGTCGCAGTTGTAAATGAGAACTTGTTCTCAACTTGCCTACCTGGTTAAATAAAGGTTAAATAAATAAAAAAATATATAAAAAAATGTCTGTCTGAAACCACCAAGTGATCAACAATGACAGTCTGAACATTTCTATAGAACTATAGCACCACGCAGGGGGTGATAAGAACGAGACACAGTACTGTATGTATGACAGCCTCCCAAATCGCACCCTATTCCCTATATAGTGCATTACTCTTAACCGAGGCCCAGTGCGCTATATAGGGTATAGGGCGCGATTTGAGTAGGATCCTATGTCTGATATTGAACTGTATGTCTAGTCAACCGGGGCTACAATTCCCTCAGGGACTAAACCATCAAGTTGGCTGAATATTGAAGTGTTCACTCAGTCTGAGTGGTCTGAACATCGTCAAGTTGTGAGAAAGAATGCACATTATTGATTTGTCTTCGATTCAGCATCTGGATGAGGACACCTGGTCAGGGCAAGACTAGAATTAGGACACCTGGTCAGTGGAAGACGAGAATTAGGACACCTTGTCAGGTGAAGATGAGAATTAGGACACCTGGTCAGGGAAGACTAGAATGAGGACACCTGGTCAGTGGAAGACTAGAATGAGGACACCTGGTCAGGGAAGACTAGACGGAGGACACCAGGTCAGTGGAAGACTAGAATGGGGGGGGGGGGGGTATGGTAATGGTGATACACACACACACGTGAACACACAGACACACACACAAGCATGCACACACACACATAGTTCCCCACCACACTGTCATCATGATTCACTACCATAGAGAAAGCCTGGAGGAAGTAGCTGGTATTTAATTGGCCATTAACTGTAGTAATTTATCCACTGTGATAGAGTGGATAGTAGTGTGGCTAGTGATATAGCTTCTGTATCCAAACTAGGTCCCAAATGGCACCCTATTCCCTAAGTAGTGCACTACTTTAGACCAGGGCACCCTATTCCCTAAGTAGTGCACTACTTTAGACCAGAACACCCTATTCCCTAAGTAGTGCACCACTTTAGACCAGGGCACCCTATTCCTTAAGTAGTGCACTACTTTAGACCAGAACACCCTATTCCCTAAGTAGTGCACTATGTTTGACCATATACAGTGCCTTCAGAAAGTATTCATACTCATCTACACATAATACAACATAATTACAAAGTGAAAACAGCGTTTTCAAAATGTTTGCAGATTTTTTTGAAAATGAAATGCAGAAATGACGAATTTACATAAATATTCACACCCCTATGCTATCACACTCCACATTGAATCCAATTTCCTTTCATCATCCTTGAGATGTCGATACAACTTAAAAGTTTCCAAGAGAACAGTGGTCTCCATCATTGGGATTTTTAAAGGGAAAACAATACTCTGCCTAGAGCTGGTTATCTGACCGAACTGAACAACCAGGCAAGAAGGACCTTGGACAGGGAGGTGACCAAGAACCCAATGACCACTCTGACAGAACTACATAGATCCTTGGCTGCGATGGGATAACCTGTCAGAAGAACAACAATCTCTACAGCAATTCACCAATCTGGGCTTTTATGGGAGAGCGGCCAGACTGAAGCAACTCCTGAGAAAAAAGGCACATGACAGCATGCCTGGAGTTGAACAAAAAATGCACTTGAAAGATTCAGGCCATAAGGCAAAAGATTCTTTGGTCTGAAGAAACACAATATGTCTGGAGAAAACCAGGCACAGCTCATTACTCACCTAACACCATCCCTACCTTGAAGCATGGTGGCGGCAGCATCATGCTATGGGGAGGCTTTTCAGCAGCAGGGACTGAGATACTAGTCAGGATCGAGGGAACAATGCATGAAGCCAAATAAGAGGCAAATCCTTGATGTGAATCTGCTTCAAAGTGCAAAGGACGTTATACCGGGGGGCGAAGATTCAACGCAGCGCTGGAATGGCCTTCAGAACAAGAATGTGAAAGTCCTTCAGTGGCCCAGACAAAGAAAAGACTTGAATCCAATTGAAAATCTGTGCAAAAGACTTGAATATTGGTGTTCACCGCTCCCCATCTAAATAGAGCTTGAGTCGATCTCTCCTACTAGTTTTAAACTATTGGTGGAATAAGGTTGAACAACAGTTATAATTTTAAACTATTGGTGGAATAAGGTTGAACAACAGTTATAATTTTAAACTATTGATGGAATAAGGTTGAACAACAGTTACAGTTTGAAACTATTTTGTGATCTATGCCTTTACTAGATTTGTTGTTTATCCTATACCTCTCATGGTGACCACGTGCAGCTTTTATCATTCTTATTTGTCTTCGGGTAGTGACTGTTCCTTTATCCCTGAGCTCTAACCACAAGCCCTAGCTCCTCCGCATGTCTTTCTGCGTATTAAAGATGACATTTTAGAACCTCTCCAGAGTCACACTATCTATGGTGGTCTGGTCCCAGCTCTAAGACTGCTAAGCACTCTCAAGGAGACCAAGAAAAGGTCTCGAGTCAGGTGGGATTTTCTTTTCATATTAACATTCGAAAGATTATAATATATGAATAACATTGCTCATTTTATCAGGAGAGTATTAACCTTGCATCAATTTACATTGAATTCATAAATACCAGGGAATAGGAGAATTGAACGAACCCCAAGATACTATACAAACCTCCATATAATATGTCTCAGAGAGAGAGAGACAGAGAGAGACAAAGAGAGATGAGATTCTATACAAACATCCATATAATTTGTCTCAAAAAGAGAGACAGAGAGAGACAAAGAGAGATGAGATACTATACAAACATCCATATAATTTGTCTCAAAAAGAGAGACAGAGAGAGACAAAGAGAGATGAGATTCTATACAAACATCCATATAATTTGTCTCAAAAAGAGAGACCGAGAAGACAAAGAGAGATGAGATACTACAGCAACGTCCGTATAATTTGTCTCATACTATGTTAAGAATGGTAAGCTGTTTACGGCTCCTAACCAGCAACAATTATTTATTTGACACTTATCTTAGCCTTTTTTTATTCATAACGTCTCCAACATTTTCATATGACCGAATACAGCTTCTGGACATCAGAAGCACGATCTCTAACCTAGATTTGGATGACAATTTGTACTAAAACAAGTCGGCAGCTCTGGACGTTCTGCTGTCTCCGGACCAGACCTTAGCCAGCTTGCTTGGGTGGCAGGTAGCCTAGTGGTTAGAGCGTAGGACTTGTAATTGAAAGATTGCAAGACTGTAGTTCTGGCCCTGAACAAGGCAGTTAACCCACTGTTCCTAGGCCTTCATTGAAAATAAGAATTTGTTCTTATTAACTGACTTGCCTAGTTAACTAAAGGTTAAAAAAATTTATAATTTTTTTTTTCTTCCAGGAATTGTATGTAACGGTTCTGTATCTCCGGGAGATGGGAAGCAAGTACAAGATGAGGATTTAGTGTCCCACTAGCGGGACAACTTCCAGTGTAACTGGAGGGCGTGCAAATCTAATACATTCTAATAAATATTATGGATTTTAAACATTTAGGTACACATAAGTGTATCTACCCCTAAACTTTGTTTCAACAAGTCAAAATACGTTTCTATTTACTCCTCAGATTCCCTAAAATGTAATCAAACTATTATATTTATTTCGGAAAGAAGTATGTTCAATAGGAAAACGATTTTATCAGGTGCGTAATCTCTTCATGGCAAGCGCAAACACGGATTTCCAAGACGGTGTCCTTCTACTAAAACTGTTATTTCTTATTCGTTTTTGAAGTTAAAAGCTTGAAACCTTGAACATAGACTGCTGACACCACGTGGAAGCCATATTTACAATATGACCTTTCTCTTGCATTTCTAAGAGGATGGTTTCTCAAAACAATTAATTCAGTTGGGTTTTTCTTTGGATTTTCTCCTACCATATCTATTGTGTTATATTCTCCTACATTATTTTAACATTTCTACAAACTTCAAAGTGTTTTATTTCCAATGGTACCAATTATATGCATATCCTGGCTTCAGGGCCTGTGCTATAGGCAGTTTACTTTGGGCACGTCATTCAGGCGGAAATGGGGAAAAAAGAGGCCTAGCCCTAAGAAGTTTTAATAATAAATAGACATGAAACTGAACAAGAACAGCGTCTGGACAAGAGAAACAAAACACGGGATGCAGACTTGGGAATGAAACTGAGGAAGTGACAGATATAGGGGAGGCAATCAATGATGTGATAGAGTCCAGGTGAGTGATGAAGTGCTGGTGGCATAACGATGGTGATAGGTGTGGGTAATGACGAGCAGCCTGGAGACCTCTAGTGCCATAAAGGGGAACGGGAGCAGATTTGACAGTACCCTCCCCTCTAGGGGCGCCACTTGGCATCCTACCTGGGCGAGCCTGACGTGCCTGCCGAGGCATGGGAGCCCGGCAAGCTGGCGAAGACGTGGGAGCCCGACGAGCCGGCTGAGGCGTGGGAGCCCGACGAGCCGGCTGAGGCGTGGGAGCCCGACGAGCCGGCTGAGGCGTGGGAGCCCGACGAGCTGGCTGAGGCGTGGGAGCCCGACGAGCCGGCTGAGGCGTGGGAGCCCGACGAGCCGGCTGAGGCGTGGGAGCCCGACGAGCCGGCTGAGGCGTGGGAGCACAACGAGCCGGCTGAGGCGTGGGAGCCCGACGAGCCGGCTGAGGCGTGGGAGCCTGACGAGCAAACCGAGGCTTGTGAGCCAAATGAGCCAGCTGAGGCATCTTCGGTTGCTTCGGCAGTGGCACCCGGACCCCGACATCACCAGCAAAAACCAAAAAAATTCCCTGATGCTTCCAATTGTGGTGTCTGCATTCTGTAACGGTGCCGTAACACCAGACGCTGGGAGACGGGAAGCAATATAGATAGAATGAATATATATAGAGACTGGCAGAGTTCCCCCTATAAACCACTGTAGAGACTGGCAGAAATCCCCCTATAAACCACTGTAGAGACTGGCAGAATTCCCCCTATAAACCACTATAAAGACTGGCAGAAATCCCCCTATAAACCACTATAGAAACTGGCAGAAATCCCCTATAAACCACTGTAGAGACTGGCAGAATTCCCCCTAGAAACCACTATAAAGACTGGCAGAAATCCCCCTATAAACCACTATAGAAACTGGCAGAATTCCCCCTATAAACCACTGTAGAGACTGGCAGAATTCCCCTATAAACCACTGTAGAGACTGGCAGAATTCCCCCTATAAACCACTGTAGAGACTGGCAGAATTCCCCTATAAACCACTGTAGAGACTGGCAGAATTCCCCCTAGAAACCACTATAGAGACTGGCAGAATTCCCCCTAGAAACCACTATAGAGACTGGCAGAATTCCCCCTATAAACCACTGTAGAGACTGGCAGAATTCCCCCTAGAAACCACTATATAGACTGGCAGAATTCCCCCTATAAACCACTGTAGAGACTGGCAGAATTCCCCCTAGAAACCACTATAGAAACTGGCAGAATTCCCCCTATAAACCACTGTAGAGACTGGCAGAATTCCCCCTAGAAACCACTGTAGAGACTGGCAGAATTCCCCCTATAAACCACTGTAGAGACTGGCAGAATTCCCCCTAGAAACCACTGTAGAGACTGGCAGAATTCCCCCTATAAACCACTGTAGAGACTGGCAGAATTCCCCCTAGAAACCACTGTAGAGACTGGCAGAATTCCCCCTAGAAACCACTGTAGAGACTGGCAGAATTCCCCCTATAAACCACTATAGAGACTGGCAGAATTCCCCCTAGAAACCACTGTAGAGACTGGCAGAAATCCCCCTATAAACCACTGTAGAGACTGGCAGAATTCCCCCTATAAACCACTGTAGAGACTGGCAGAATTCCCCCTATAAACCACTATAGAGACTGGCAGAATTCCCCCTATAAACCACTGTAGAGACTGGCAGAATTCCCCCTATAAACCACTGTAGAGACTGGCAGAATTCCCCCTATAAACCACTGTAGAGACTGGCAGAATTCCCCCTATAAACCACTGTAGAGACTGGCAGAATTCCCCCTATAAACCACTATAGAGACTGGCAGAATTCCCCCTATAAACCACTGTAGAGACTGGCAGAATTCCCCCTATAAACCACTGTAGAGACTGGCAGAATTCCCCCTATAAACCACTGTAGAGACTGGCAGAATTCCCCCTATAAACCACTATAGAGACTGGCAGAATTCCCCCTATAAACCACTGTAGAGACTGGCAGAATTCCCCCTATAAACCACTGTAGAGACTGGCAGAATTCCCCCTATAAACCACTGTAGAGACTGGCAGAATTCCCCCTATAAACCACTGTAGAGACTGGCAGAATTCCCCCTATAAACCACTGTAGAGACTGGCAGAATTCCCCCTATAAACCACTATAGAGACTGGCAGAATTCCCCCTATAAACCACTGTAGAGACTGGCAGAATTCCCCCTATAAACCACTGTAGAGACTGGCAGAATTCCCCCTATAAACCACTGTAGAGACTGGCAGAATTCCCCCTATAAACCACTATAGAGACTGGCAGAATTCCCCCTATAAACCACTGTAGAGACTGGCAGAATTCCCCCTATAAACCACTGTAGAGACTGGCAGAATTCCCCCTATAAACCACTATAGAGACTGGCAGAATTCCCCCTATAAACCACTGTAGAGACTGGCAGAATTCCCCCTATAAACCACTGTAGAGACTGGCAGAATTCCCCCTATAAACCACTGTAGAGACTGGCAGAATTCCCCCTATAAACCACTATAGAGACTGGCAGAATTCCCCCTATAAACCACTGTAGAGACTGGCAGAATTCCCCCTATAAACCACTGTAGAGACTGGCAGAATTCCCCCTATAAACCACTGTAGAGACTGGCAGAATTCCCCCTATAAACCACTATAGAGACTGGCAGAATTCCCCCTATAAACCACTGTAGAGACTGGCAGAATTCCCCCTATAAACCACTGTAGAGACTGGCAGAATTCCCCCTATAAACCACTGTAGAGACTGGCAGAATTCCCCCTATAAACCACTGTAGAGACTGGCAGAATTCCCCCTATAAACCACTATAGAGACTGGCAGAATTCCCCCTATAAACCACTGTAGAGACTGGCAGAATTCCCCCTATAAACCACTATAGAGACTGGCAGAATTCCCCCTATAAACCACTATAGAGACTGGCAGAATTCCCCCTATAAACCACTGTAGAGACTGGCAGAATTCCCCCTATAAACCACTGTAGAGACTGGCAGAATTCCCCTATAAACCACTATAGAGACTGGCAGAATTCCCCCTATAAACCACTGTAGAGACTGGCAGAATTCCCCCTATAAACCACTGTAGAGACTGGCAGAATTCCCCCTATAAACCACTGTAGAGACTGGCAGAATTCCCCCTATAAACCACTATAGAGACTGGCAGAATTCCCCCTATAAACCACTGTAGAGACTGGCAGAATTCCCCCTATAAACCACTGTAGAGACTGGCAGAATTCCCCCTATAAACCACTGTAGAGACTGGCAGAATTCCCCCTATAAACCACTGTAGAGACTGGCAGAATTCCCCCTATAAACCACTGTAGAGACTGGCAGAATTCCCCCTATAAACCACTATAGAGACTGGCAGAATTCCCCCTATAAACCACTGTAGAGACTGGCAGAATTCCCCCTATAAACCACTGTAGAGACTGGCAGAATTCCCCTATAAACCACTGTAGAGACTGGCAGAAATCCCCCTATAAACCACTGTAGAGACTGGCAGAATTCCCCCTATAAACCACTATAGAGACTGGCAGAATTCCCCCTATAAACCACTGTAGAGACTGGCAGAATTCCCCCTATAAACCACTGTAGAGACTGGCAGAATTCCCCCTATAAACCACTGTAGAGACTGGCAGAATTCCCCCTATAAACCACTGTAGAGACTGGCAGAATTCCCCCTATAAACCACTGTAGAGACTGGCAGAATTCCCCCTATAAACCACTATAGAGACTGGCAGAATTCCCCCTATAAACCACTGTAGAGACTGGCAGAATTCCCCCTATAAACCACTGTAGAGACTGGCAGAATTCCCCTATAAACCACTGTAGAGACTGGCAGAAATCCCCCTATAAACCACTATAGAGACTGGCAGAATTCCCCCTATAAACCACTATAGAGACTGGCAGAATTCCCCCTATAAACCACTGTAGAGACTGGCAGAATTCCCCCTATAAACCACTGTAGAGACTGGCAGAAATCCCCCTATAAACCACTGTAGAGACTGGCAGAATTCCCCCTATAAACCACTGTAGAGACTGGCAGAATTCCCCCTAGAAACCACTGTAGAGACGGGCAGAATTCCCCCTAGAAACCACTGTAGAGACTGGCAGAATTCCCCCTAGAAACCACTGTAGAGACTGGCAGAATTCCCCCTATAAACCACTATAGAGACTGGCAGAATTCCCCCTATAAACCACTGTAGAGACTGGCAGAATTCCCCTATAAACCACTATAGAGACTGGCAGAATTCCCCCTATAAACCACTGTAGAGACTGGCAGAATTCCCCCTATAAACCACTGTAGAGACTGGCAGAATTCCCCCTATAAACCACTGTAGAGACTGGCAGAATTCCCCTATAAACCACTGTAGAGACTGGCAGAATTCCCCCTATAAACCACTGTTGAGACTGGCAGAATTCCCCCTATAAACCACTGTAGAGACTGGCAGAATTCCCCCTATAAACCACTGTAGAGACTGGCAGAATTCCCCTATAAACCACTATAGAGACTGGCAGAATTCCCCCTATAAACCACTGTAGAGACTGGCAGAATTCCCCCTATAAACCACTATAGAGACTGGCAGAATTCCCCCTATAAACCACTGTAGAGACTGGCAGAATTCCCCTATAAACCACTGTAGAGACTGGCAGAATTCCCCCTATAAACCACTGTAGAGACTGGCAGAATTCCCCCTATAAACCACTGTAGAGACTGGCAGAATTCCCCCTATAAACCACTGTAGAGACTGGCAGCATTCCCCTATAAACCACTATAGAGACTGGCAGAATTCCCCCTATAAACCACTGTAGAGACTGGCAGAATTCCCCCTATAAACCACTGTAGAGACTGGCAGAATTCCCCCTATAAACCACTGTAGAGACTGGCAGAATTCCCCCTATAAACCACTGTAGAGACTGGCAGAATTCCCCCTATAAACCACTATAGAGACTGGCAGAATTCCCCCTATAAACCACTGTAGAGACTGGCAGAATTCCCCCTATAAACCACTATAGAGACTGGCAGAATTCCCCCTATAAACCACTGTAGAGACTGGCAGAATTCCCCCTATAAACCACTATAGAGACTGGCAGAATTCCCCCTATAAACCACTGTAGAGACTGGCAGAATTCCCCCTATAAACCACTATAGAGACTGGCAGAATTCCCCCTATAAACCACTGTAGAGACTGGCAGAATTCCCCCTATAAACCACTATAGAGACTGGCAGAATTCCCCCTATAAACCACTGTAGAGACTGGCAGAATTCCCCCTATAAACCACTGTAGAGACTGGCAGAATTCCCCCTATAAACCACTGTAGAGACTGGCAGAATTCCCCCTATAAACCACTGTAGAGACTGGCAGAATTCCCCCTATAAACCACTGTAGAGACTGGCAGAATTCCCCCTATAAACCACTATAGAGACTGGCAGAATTCCCCCTATAAACCACTATAGAGACTGGCAGAATTCCCCCTATAAACCACTGTAGAGACTGGCAGAATTCCCCCTATAAACCACTATAGAGACTGGCAGAATTCCCCCTATAAACCACTGTAGAGACTGGCAGAATTCCCCCTATAAACCACTGTAGAGACTGGCAGAATTCCCCCTATAAACCACTGTAGAGACTGGCAGAATTCCCCTATAAACCACTGTAGAGACTGGCAGAATTCCCCTATAAACCACTGTAGAGACTGGCAGAATTCCCCCTATAAACCACTATAGAGACTGGCAGAATTCCCCCTATAAACCACTGTAGAGACTGGCAGAATTCCCCCTATAAACCACTGTAGAGACTGGCAGAATTCCCCTATAAACCACTGTAGAGACTGGCAGAATTCCCCCTATAAACCACTGTAGAGACTGGCAGAATTCCCCCTATAAACCACTATAGAGACTGGCAGAATTCCCCCTATAAACCACTATAGAGACTGGCAGAATTCCCCCTATAAACCACTATAGAGACTGGCAGAATTCCCCCTATAAACCACTGTAGAGACTGGCAGAATTCCCCCTATAAACCACTATAGAGACTGGCAGAATTCCCCCTATAAACCACTGTAGAGACTGGCAGAATTCCCCCTATAAACCACTGTAGAGACTGGCAGAATTCCCCTATAAACCACTGTAGAGACTGGCAGAATTCCCCCTATAAACCACTGTAGAGACTGGCAGAAATCCCCTATAAACCACTGTAGAGACTGGCAGAATTCCCCCTAGAAACCACTGTAGAGACTGGCAGAATTCCCCCTATAAACCACTGTAGAGACTGGCAGAATTCCCCCTATAAACCACTGTAGAGACTGGCAGAATTCCCCCTATAAACCACTGTAGAGACTGGCAGAATTCCCCTATAAACCACTGTAGAGACTGGCAGAATTCCCCCTATAAACCACTGTAGAGACTGGCAGAATTCCCCTATAAACCACTATAGAGACTGGCAGAAATCCCCTATAAACCACTGTAGAGACTGGCAGAATTCCCCCTAGAAACCACTGTAGAGACTGGCAGAATTCCCCCTAGAAACCACTGTAGAGACTGGCAGAATTCCCCCTAGAAACCACTGTAGAGACTGGCAGAATTCCCCCTAGAAACCACTGTAGAGACTGGCAGAATTCCCCCTAGAAACCACTGTAGAGACTGGCAGAATTCCCCTATAAACCACTGTAGAGACTGGCAGAATTCCCCCTATAAACCACTATAGAGACTGGCAGAATTCCCCCTATAAACCACTGTAGAGACTGGCAGAATTCCCCTATAAACCACTGTAGAGACTGGCAGAATTCCCCTATAAACCACTATAGAGACTGGCAGAATTCCCCCTATAAACCACTGTAGAGACTGGCAGAATTCCCCCTAGAAACATAGATGCGTGCTTTTGCAACTACAGGCACTTCTATGTCCTCGGGTCAATTTTGGGGATTTAATAAAATATAAAACAAATACAAATATTTGTATGTTAAGTTCACACTGGAATCACCCCATACTTTTTTAAACACCTCTCTATCAAGTAGTTTAACTACTTTTCAGATGCATTTTATACCTGTTTCACTATTTTGCCCTGGTCCCTGACTCAGACTTTTAAGCTTCTACTATGTTTTTCTATGAGAAAACATGAACAATTACACATTATATAATGTTATGTACTACAGAAAGAGTCAATTAAATACAATCTATATCAATATTTATTGTGAGTATGCCCTTTATATTGTTTTTTACACAAAATATACCTGTCCTTTGGGAGTGGTGTCATTTCCACCACTGAAGACAAATTCCTCATTAATAAAGTTTTTTCAAGAGAATGTTAATTGAGTTACCATGGAAACGTATTGTGACACTGAAGAACATGGCTGCGGTGGACAGTTGTCCAGATGTCATGTCCAGAAGTTGAAGAAAAAATTTGGTAAATATTGCTTGTGTAGAGAATATTTTAATTGTCAGTCATTTCCAAACAGGCTATAATTTCTTTAATTTGTGGTAGAACTTTAAAAATAAAAAGTATATTCATGTATTTAGTGTAAACAATATTCTAGCTGTAATACTAACCAAAGCATGCTAATCAGTCTGTCAATTTTTTCCAGAAACTGTAGAAATGTAATTTCCATCACAGTCATTTCCATCACAAACTTAATTGTGGGGGAAATGACAGAAAGTGGTGGAAATTACAAAAATCCATTATCTCATTAGTTTTTACTTTACTTTAAAAAAAACTTTAGGCTTATTTAATCTTGTTTTAAATGAATTTAATCTAGAAAATGCTCCAAGTTGAGAACGAAGTAGTATTTGTCTTTATTTTTAGAATATGCCACATAAAACAGCACAGAGGTCACAGACATATAGAAACAAAATTTAAAAATGATCCTATATGATACCAGGAACATCTTCAAAAAGACAGGAAGAGATATTGGAAGAAAAAAGAGAAGGGAGAAGTGAAATCTCTGAGCTTACAAAGCGAGAACAAGGAAACAAGAGAAGGCAATGAAAATGTAACCAACGGAATAGAAGACAGACTTTAAAGAGAATCGTTGCAATGGAGACCTGCTTATCAGGCAACACATCACCTCAGTCACCACTTGCAGCCAGAACATGAGGCCATCATACCTGCCCCTGATGCACACCCTGATACCCCTTCCTCATCATCTGCAACAGGAATGAGAAGTCCAATACTTGCTGGAAGGAAAAAAGTTGGAAGAGGTCGCTCAAAAGCATGCAGAGATCTTAGTATGACAAATGTCAAACTTGATAATGCTTTACGGAAAGCTGAGAAATACAAAAAAAGGTATGATCGACTGATGAACAAAATGGAGAGACAAGATTCCCCAAAGACAAAACAGCAAATTAAGGGAACTCCGAAAAACTAGAGAAGGATTTTATTGTTTCAAAATGCCATAATTGCAAAGTCAAAACAAAAGTATAAAAAAATGTGCCAAGGACAAACAAGTGGCTTCAAAAATGCTCAGAGGCAACATCCTGAGAAAGTATGGCCTGGTCGAAGCTGCAAACAGAGAATTAGGATTTTCAGCAAAAGCAATGAGGGCAAATGAAAACAGGCCATCAAGTCTTCAATACTCCAGGAAAAATCAGTGTAATATAATTAGCACAGCCACAGAAGAGAAGATCACTAGATTCTATGAACGTGATGACAACAGCAGAGCAACAACAGGGGAAAATGACACACTGACAAGGACCAAGAAGAAAAAGCAGCAGCGCTTCTTGAACGGCACATTTCAGAACCTTTATCAGAAGTCACCACTTCCTTTATCAGAAGTCACCACTTCCTTTATCAGAAGTCACCACTTCCTTTATCAGAAGTCACCACTTCCTTTATCAGAAGTCACCACTTCCTTTATCAGAAGTCACCACTTCCTTTATCAGAAGTTTAAGAGGGAATATTCACAAATTCAAATTTCCTACTGTGAATTCTGCAAAAGACATCCTATTTGGGTTGTCAAGCCAACAGTCCAGGATAGGGACACATGTCTCTGCAAAACCCTACGCCAACCTCCAGTACATGGCGGACAAACTACAGTATCACAAAGTGATCAGCTGCAGCAACAATGAGAAACTTATTGAGTCTTTGTGCTGTGAGAACCTTATTGAGTATTTGTGCTGTGAAACCTTACTGAGTCTTTGTGTTGTGAGAACCTTATTGAGTCTTTGTGCTGTGAGAACCTTATTGAGTCTTTGTGCTGTGAGAACCTTATTGAGTCTTTGTGCTGTGAGAACCTTATTGAGTCTTTGTGCTGTGAGAACCTTATTGAGTCTTTGTGTTGTGAGAACCTTATTGAGTATTTGTGCTGTGAGAACCTTATTGAGACTTTGTGCTGTGAAACCTTACTGAGTCTTTGTGTTGTGAGAACCTTATTGAGTCTTTGTGCTGTGAGAACCTTATTGAGTCTTTGTGCTGTGAGAACCTTATTGAGTCTTTGTGCTGTGAGAACCTTATTGAGTCTTTGTGCTGTGAGAACCGTATTGAGTCTTTGTGCTGTGAGAACCTTATTGAGTCTTTGTGTTGTGAGAACATTGAGTCTGTGTGCTGTGAGAACCGTAATGAGTCTTTGTGTTGTGAGAACCTTAGTGAGTATTTGTGCTGTGAGAACCTTATTGAGTCTTTGTGCTGTGAGAACCTTATTGAGTCTTTGTGTTGTGAGAACATTGAGTCTGTGTGCTGTGAGAACCGTAATGAGTCTTTGTGTTGTGAGAACCTTAGTGAGTATTTGTGCTGTGAGAACCTTATTGAGTCTTTGTGCTGTGAGAAACTTATTGAGTCTTTGTGCTGTGAGAACCTTATTGAGTCTTTGTGCTGTGAGAACCTTATTGAGTCTTTGTGCTGTGAGAACCTTATTGAGTCTTTGTGCTGTGAGAACCTTATTGGGTCTTTGTGCTGTGAGAACCTTATTGAGTCTTTGTGCTGTGAGAACCTTATTGAGTCTTTGTGCTGTGAGAACCTTATTGAGTCTTTGTGCTGTGAGAACCTTATTGAGTCTTTGTGCTGTGAGAACCTTATTGAGTCTTTGTGCTGTGAGAACCTTATTGGGTCTTTGTGCTGTGAGAACCTTATTGAGTCTTTGTGTTGTGAGAACCTTATTGAGTCGTTGTGCTGTGAGAACCTTATTGAGTCGTTGTGCTGTGAGAACCTTATTGAGTCTTTGTGCTGTGAGAACCTTATTGAGTCTTTGTGCTGTGAGAACCTTATTGAGTCTTTGTGCTGTGAGAACTTAGTTGAGTCTTTGTGCTGTGAGAACCTTATTGAGTCTTTGTGCTGTGAGAACCTAGTTGAGTCTTTGTGCTGTGAGAACCTTATTGAGTCTTTGTGCTGTGAGAACCTGAAGAAAGAGTGCATGTACACAGAGTGCTCCCTTTGCCAAGCAAAATAACTTAAAACATCTGACTTTGATGCTAGTGAGCAGACATGGTGGTTTGAGCTGGAAAAACAAAGCTGGAGAGAGAGAGAGAGAGAAGAAGAACAAAGAGAGAAACATGGAGAATTTCACTGTACATTTGACAGTATGAGAAAAGGTGTGTGGCACACTGCAGATTCTACTGGAGGACTTCTCCAAAGGATCGAAAGAGAAATTGGGGAAAAACGTGTACAACATTCGACACCAATACTCCAAACTGAGAGAATTAAAAGAGAATCTGGGGAAAGAGGAGATCATTGTGCATATTGACTTTGCAGAGAACTACCTGTGTAAATGGCTCAATGAGAGACAACATCATACGGTACAGACCATAACATGTTCTTGGACTTGTCCCTGAGCCCCATCCAGGGACCAAAAGGTACATGGAGCTGAATGCCTTGGTCTGGGAGGAACATAGCTCTCTTTGTAAGCCTTAGATACACTTGGAAACTCACTACACAGTGTAACGGCTTTCTTCCATAGGTGAAGGAGAGGACCAAAGTGCAGCGTAGCCAGTGCTCAACATGTTTAATTAAAAGATCAAGTGAACACTACAAACAACTTACAAAATAACAAACGTGTAAACCGATACAGACCTATCTGGTGCAGAACACAAACACAGAGACAGGAAACAAACACCCACAAAATCCCAACACAAAACAAGCCTCCTATATATGATTCTCAATCAGGGACAACGATTACCATCTGCCTCTGATTGAGAACCATATTAGGCTGGACATAGAAACAGACAAACTAGACACACAACATAGAATTCCCACCCAGCTCACGTCCTGACCAACTAAACACATACAAAACAACAGAAAACAGGTCAGGAACGTGACACACAGTATATACAAAGCAGGGCGTAAAATCAGACATTAAATGAAACGTGTGGCTCTCAATGAACTCTTCCCTCTATATATGTGCAAGAAATTCTATTTGTAGCATCTAAGTGTAGTCAAGGACAACACATTGTTCTCATGTTGAAAAGGTTCCAGTGTTTTGGAATCTTACTTTGTCTTATATTAATGAAATGTTTAACAACGGTTGTTGTTCAAAATGTTTGCAATAAAATATTGTTTTCATAGGTTTTTATTTACATAGATGTCATTTCCACCCACACCTTGTCATTTCCACCCCACCTTGTCATTTCCACCCAACCTTGTCATTTCCACCCCACCTTGTCATTTCCACCACACCTTGTCATTTACACCACACCTTGTCATTTCCACCCCACCTTGTCATTTCCACCCACACCTTGTCATTTCCACCCCACCTTGTCATTTCCACCCACACCTTGTCATTTCCACCCACACCTTGCCATTTCCACCCACACCTTGTCATTTCCACCCCACCTTGTCATTTCCACCCACACCTTGTCATTTCCACCCCACCTTGTCATTTCCACCCACACCTTGTCATTTCCACCCACACCTTGTCATTTCCACCCACACCTTATCATTTCCACCCACACCTTGTCATTTCCACCCACACCTTGTCATTTCCACCCCATCTTGTCATTTCCACCCCACCTTGTCATTTCCACCCCACCTTGTCATTTCCACCCACACCTTGTCATTTCCACCCACACCTTGTCATTTCCACCCCACCTTGTCATTTCCACCCACACCTTGTCATTTCCACCCCACCTTGTCATTTCCACCCACACCTTGTCATTTCCACCCACACCTTGTCATTTCCACCCACACCTTATCATTTCCACCCACACCTTGTCATTTCCACCCACACCTTGTCATTTCCACCCACACCTTGTCATTTCCACCCCACCTTGTCATTTCCACCCCACCTTGTCATTTCCACCCACACCTTGTCATTTCCACCCACACCTTGTCATTTCCACCCACACCTTGTCATTTCCACCCCACCTTGTCATTTCCACCCACACCTTGTCATTTCCACCCACACCTTGTCATTTCCACCCACACCTTGTCATTTCCACCCCACCTTGTCATTTCCACCCACACCTTGTCATTTCCACCCCACCTTGTCATTTCCACCCCACCTTGTCATGTCCACCCCACCTTGTCATTTCCACCCCACCTTGTCATTTCCACCCCACCTTGTCATTTTCACCCACACCTTGTCATTTCCACCCCACCTTGTCATTTCCACCCCACCTTGTCATTTCCACCCACACCTTGTCATTTCCCACCACACCTTGTCATTTCCACCCACACCTTGTCATTTCCACCCACACCTTGTCATTTCCACCCACACCTTGTCATTTCCACCCACACCTTGTCATTTCCACCCACACCTTGTCATTTCCACCCACACCTTGTCATTTCCACCCCACCTTGTCATTTCCACCCACACCTTGTCATTTCCACCCAGACCTTGTCATTTCCACCCACACCTTGTCATTTCCATCACAACCCACATTTTTGAGGTAAATTAGTATATTATTGTAACGACCCTGGGTTAATAAGCGCGGATATCGACTCTGCCGCTCGAGCATGCTTTTGCGCCACAGTCGATAACGCCCTGGACTTCGGGCTAGAAGGTTGAGGTTTTCGAGACCTGCTCCCTGCCTGTTTCATTAAAATATGTATAATTGACATACATTTATTTGTTTAGATATGGAAATCATATGGTTGTTCTCATAATCTCACTAAAAGGTTGGGTGGAAATACTTTTCATGCTAAATAAATGTTTTCAGCTGTCACCAAGACAAGTTAATACATTCAGGCGTCATGTTGAATTATTCATATTAGGTAAACCTTAAAAATCACTTAAAATAATATTCAAAACAAGTTCATGTACAAACGTATAATAAATCCGGTATAAATCATTTGAATGATATGAATGAAATGGACGTTTAATGACGTGATGGAAATGGCATTTGTCTATGACTGTCTGGGTGTCACGCGGGACTAGGTGGGTGCAGGAATCAGGCGCAGAGAGAGTTCCACTGGGGGTATAGTGCTCTTTAATAAGGCACACACAAAATATAAGCCCAACAAATACAGGGCGCGGACATATAACGTGACAACCCAAAAACCACAGGGTGTCAAGTGAAAGAAAGAAAATACACCTCAGCCTACAATGCACACACGTAACAAAATAAAGACAATCCTGCACAAAACAAGGGCGGGTCTACCTACCAAATATAGGGAAGCTCATTAACCGAAAACAACAGAAACACAGCTGAAACTAATAAGAGAAAACAAACAGATAAACGAAAAAGGGATCGGTGGCGGCTAGTAGGACGGTGACGACGACCGCCGAGCACCGCCCGAACAGGCAGGGGAGCCAACTTCGGCGGAAGTCGTGACACTGGGAAAAATGACTAAAATATATAAATTCCTGAATAGTAAGATCGTAGCCATTATCAGATATTGTTTCTAGACAAATCAAAGACACGTACATTACTGGTAAAATGGTGTTTGAATAAGTTTTAATTTCTGAAAGTTTGCATGGCCAAAGTGCCCGAAGTTGCAGAATCACCCAGAATCTGGAAGAATTCCCCTATAAACCACTTTAGAGACTGGCAGAATTCCCCTATAAACCACTATAGAGACTGGCAGAATTCCCCCTATAAACCACTATAGAGACTGGCAGAATTCCCCTATAAACCACTATAGAGACTGGCAGAATTCCCCCTAGAAACCACTATAGAGACTGGCAGAATTCCCCCTAGAAACCACTATAGAGACTGGCAGAATTCCCCCTATAAACCACTATAAGAGACTGGCAGAATTCCCCCTATATAACACTATAGAGACTGGCAGAATTCCCCCTATAAACCACTATAGAGACTGGCAGCATTCCCCCTATAAACCACTATATAGACTGGCAGAATTCCCCCTATAAACCACTTTAGAGACTGGCAGAATTCCCCTATAAACCACTATAAGAGACTGGCAGAATTCCCCCTATAAACAACTTTAGAGACTGGCAGAATTCCCCTATAAACCACTATAGAGACTGGCAGAATTCCCCCTATAAACCACTATAGAGACTGGCAGAATTCCCCCTATAAACCACTATAGAGACTGGCAGAATTCCCCCTAGAAACCACTATAGAGACTGGCAGAATTCCCCCTATAAACCACTATAAGAGACTGGCAGAATTCCCCCTATAAACCACTATACGAGACTGGCAGAATTCCCCCTATAAAACACTATAGAGACAGGCAGAATTCCCCCTATAAACCACTATAGAGACTGGCAGAATTCCCCTATAAACCACTATAGAGACTGGCAGAATTCCCCCTATTAACCACTATAGAGACTGGCAGAATTCCCCCTATAAACCACTATAGAGACTGGCAGAATTCCCCCTTTTAACCACTATAGAGACTGGCAGAATTCCCCCTATAAACCACTATAGAGACTGGCAGAATTCCTCTATAAACCACTGTAGAGACGGGCAGAATTCCCCCTATAAACCACTATAGAGACTGGCAGAAATCCCCTATAAACCACTATAGAGACTGGCAGAATTCCCCTATAAACCACTATAGATACTGGCAGAATTCCCTTATAAAACCACTATAAAGACAAGCAGAATTCCCACTGTCAACCCCTGTAGAGACTGGCAGAATTCCCCTATAAACCACTATAGAAACTGGCAGAATTCCCACTATAAAGCACTATAGAAACTGGCAGAATTCCCACTATAAAGCACTATAGAAACTGGCAGAATTCCCACTATAAAGCACTATAGAAACTGGCAGAATTCCCACTATAAAACACTATAGAAACTGGCAGAATTCCCCCTATAAAGCACTATAGAAACTGGCAGAATTCCCCTATAAACCACTATAGACTCTGGCAGAATTCCCACTATAAAGCACTATAGAAACTGGCAGAATTCCCACTGTAAAGCACTATAGAAACTGGCAGAATTCCCACTATAAAGCACTATAGAAACTAGCAGAAATCCCCCTATAAAGCACTATAGAAACTGGCAGAATTCCCCCTATAAAGCACTATAGAGATTGGAATAATTCCCATATAAACCAACAAAATAAATTGACATGTGTTAAAGCACTGTGATGAACAATTGGCTGGTGTTTTTACAGACATTTTCTAATCCTCACTCGACCAGCAACACGTGCCAGTATTGTGGAAGAACTCAATAATTATCCTCATTCCTAAAGCATCTAATCCCTCTGTGCTGAATGACTACCGCCCTGTTGCCTTGACATCCTTAGTAATGAAATGCCTTGAGAAACGAGTGAAAAGTCATATTCTCAGGGTCACCCAGAAGCTTCTCGACCCATTTCAGTTTGCCTATCAGCCTAGCAGAGGAGTTGATGATGCCATTCTTTCCCTCCTTAACATGGTCTGTAGACATCTACAGGGTGCCAAATCCCATGTCAGGGTCCTGTTTGTTGACTTTTCCTCTGCCTTCAACACAATCCAGCCCTACATTCTGGCACAGAGACTCATTTGGGACTTCTCCTTAGATGGGGGGCTGGTTTTTGTGGCTGTTGGACTTCCTGAGCCAACGCTCACAGCGAGTCAAAATAGGTCCCCACGTGACGGACATACGCAATACCAACACAGGCTCTCAGGGATGTGTTTTGTCCCCACTCCACCACCAACACAGACTCTCCTCAGGGATGTGTTTTGTCCCCACTCCACCACCAACACAGGCTCTCCTCAGGGATGTGTTTTGTCTCCACTCCACCACCAACACAGGCTCTCCTCAGAGATGTGTTGTGTCTCCACTCCACCACCAACACAGGCTCTCCTCAGGGATGTGTTTTGTCCCCACTCCACCACCAACACAGGCTCTCCTCAGGGATGTGTTTTGTCCCCACTCCACCACCAACACAGGCTCTCCTCAGAGATGTGTTTTGTCTCCACTCCACCACCAACACAGACTCGCCTCAGGGATGTGTTTTGTCTCCACTCCTGTACATCTTGTACACTAATAGTTGTACTAGTTCCCATCCTGACAGACACCTTGTTAAGTTCGCTGATGACACTGCCTTGATCAGCCTGTTGCATGATGATGAGGCACATCATGGCCCGGTCCTAAACGACTTTGTAGAGTAGTGTGATGAATCACACTTGGTCCTCAATACCAACAAGACCAAAGAGATGTGCATAGACTTCAGGAAGCGTACAACACCTACCTCTGCAACATCTATCAGAGGTCAGAACATAGAGATTGTAGAGGAATATAAATATCTGGGTGTCTTTTTGGACAATAAGCTTCAGTGGAGTAAATGTACAGACCTGATCTACAAAAAGAGCCAACAGAGATTGTACTTTCACAAAAAGCTGGGATCTTTTAATGTAGACTGTACTATACTGACTCTGTTTTACAAATCTTTCACTGAGAGTATTTTAACTTTTTGTATTGTTTGTTGGTTTGGCAATGCCACTGTCAGACAGAGAAATATGTTGAGAGGGATTATTACCACAGCAAGCAAGGTACTAGGAGTCAAACAGACAGGCCAGGATGAGATCTTTAAGATCAGGGCCCTCAGCAAGGTACTTGGAGTCAAACAGTCAGGCCTGGTTGAGATCTTTAAGATCAGGGCCATCCGTAAGGCTCCCACAATCATTTTAGACCCAAGCCTCCCCCTGTACCCAGACGTTGAACTACTCCCCTCTGGGCGCAGGTACAAGGCACCCCTCAGCAGGAAAAACACAACTAGATAATCATTTGTGCCAGGTGTGATATCCCTCCTAAATAGCTCGGGCTGATGTTCCTATCGACTCCGTAAGGCCAGCAGGCTAGCAGGCTTTTATGATTATTAGTATTTTTTTAAATGTTTTATTTTTGTATTTATTATAATTATTATATATATATTTTTTTATTGGTATGTAACTGTTATGAAAGTTGTATTGTCAATTTTGTTTTGTTAAAGCCACTTTAAATGTGTACATGACACTGCAACAACATGTCCCCATGGGGACAATAAAGTCATTAAGTAAACCACTATAGAGACTGGCAGAATTCCCATATAAACCACTATAGAGACGGGCAGAATTCCCCTATAACCCACTATAGAGACTGGCAGAATTCCCCTATAAACCACTATAGATACTGGCAGAATTCCCCCTATAAACCACTATAGAGACTGGCAGAATTACCCTATAAACCACTATAGAGACTGGCAGAATTCCCCTATAAACCTCTATAGATACTGGCAGAATTCCCCCTATAAACCACGATAAAGACTGGCAGAATTTCCCCTATAAACCACTATAGAGACCGGCAGAATTACCCTATCAAACACTATAGAGACTGGCAGAATTCCCCTATCAAACACTATAGAGACTGGCAGAATTCGCCCTATAAACCACTATAGATACTGGCAGAATTCCCCTATAAACCACTATAAAGACTGGCAGAATTGCCCCTATAAACCACTATAGAGACTGGCAGAATTCCCCTATAAACCACTATAGATACTGGCAGAAATCCCCTATAAACCACTATAGAGACTGGCAGAATTGCCCCTATAAACCACTATAGATACTGGCAGAATTCCCCTATAAACACCTATAGAGACGGGCAGGATCCACCTATACATCTCTTTATAAACTGACAGAATTACCACTATAAACCACTGTAGAAACTGGCAGCATTTTCCTTTCACACTACTGTTCGCCTGGTTCACCAACTACTTTTCCGACAGAGTTCAGTGGCTCAAATCTGATGGCCTGTTGTCCGGGCCTCTGGCAGTCTCTATGTGGGTGCCACAGGGTTCAATTCTTGGGACGACTCTCTTCTCTGTATATATCAATGATGTTGCTCTTGCTGCTGGTGAGTCTCTGATCCACCTCTACGCAGACGACACCATTCTGTATACTTCTGGCCCTTCTTTGGACACTGTGTTGGACACTGTGTTAACAACCCTCCAGACGAGCTTCAATACCATACAACTCTCCTTCCGTGGCCTCCAACTGCTCTTAAATACAAGTAAAACTAAATGCATGCTCTTCAACCAATCGCTGCCTGCACCTGCCCGCCCGTCCAGCATCACTACTCTGGACGGTTCTGACTTAGAATATGTGGACAACTACAAATACCGAGGTGTCTGGTTAGACTGTAAACTCTCCTTCCAGACTCACATAAAACATCTCCAATACAAAGTTAAATCTAGAATTGGCTTCCTATTTCGCAACAAAGCATCCTTCACTCATGCTGCCAAACATACCATCGTAAAACTGACTATCCTACCGATCCTCGACTTCGGCGATGTCATTTACAAAATAGCCTCCAACACTCTACTTAAAAAATTGGATGAAGTCTATCACAGTGCCATCCATTTTTTCACCAAAGCCCCATATACTACCCACCACTGCGACCTGTATGCTCTCGTTGGCTGGCCCTCGCTTCATACTCGTCGCCAAACCCACTGGCTCCAGGTCATCTACAAGACCCTGCTAGGTAAAGTCCCACCTTATCTCAGCTCGCTGTTCACCATAGCAGCACCTACCTGTAGCACGTGCTCCAGCAGGTATATCTCTCTGGTCACGCCCAAAGCCAATTCCTCCTTTGGCCGCCTCTCCTTCCAGTTCTCTGCTGCCAATGACTAGAACGAACTACAAAAATCTCTGAAACTGGAAACACTTATCTCCCTCACTAGCTTTAAGCACCAGCTGTCAGAGCAGCTCACAGATCTCTGCACCTGTACATAGCCCATCTATAAATAGCCCAAACAACTCCCTCTTCCCCTACTGTATTTATTTATGTTGCTCCTTTGCACCCCATAATTTCTACTTTGCACACTCATCTACTGTCAAATCTATCATTCCAGTGTTTTAATTGCTATATTGTATTTACTTCACCACCGTGGCCTATTTATTGACTTTACCTCCCTTATCTCACCTCATTTGCTCACATTGTATATATACTTATTTTTCTACTGTATTATTGACTGTATGTTTGTTTAACTCCATGTGTAACTCTGTTGTTATATGTGTCGAACTGCTTTGCTTTACCTTGGCCAGGTCGCAATTGCCAATGAGAACTTGTTCTCAACTTGCCTACCTGGTTAAATAAAGGTGAAATAAAATTTAAATAAAAAATGTAGAGACTAGCAAAATTCCCCTATAAACCACTATAGAGACTGGCAGAATTACCCCTATAAACCACTATAGAGACTGGCAGAATTCCCCTATAAACCACTATAGAGACTGGCAGAATTACCCCTATAAACCACTATAGAGACTGGCAGAATTCCCCTATAAACCACTATAGAGACTGGCAGAATTCCCCTATAAACCACTATAGAGACTGGCAGAATTCCCCTATAAACCGCTATAGAGACTGGCAGAATTCCCACTATAAACCACTATAAGAGACTGGCAGAATTCCCCTATAAACCACTATAGAGACTGGCAGAATTCCCCCTATAAACCACTATAGAGACTGGCAGAATTCCCCCTATAAACCACTATAGAGACTGGCAGAATTCCCCTATAAACCACTATAGAGACTGGCAGAATTCCCCCTATAAACCACTATAAAGACTGGCAGAATTCCCCTATAAACCACTATAGAGACTGGCAAAATTCCCCCTATAAACCATTATAGAAACTGGCAGAATTCCCCTATAAACCACTATAGAGACTGGCAGAAATCCCCCTGTAAACCACTATAGAGACTGGCAAAATTCCCCCTGTAAAGTAATACGGAGACTAGCAGAATTTCCTAATGGGATATAAAACACTATAGAGACTGTCCTAACGCTATATCAACTTAAGCAGTGCATTCGGAAAGTCCCCTTGACTTTTTCCACATTTTCTTACGTTAATCTAAAATGGATCGTCCCCCCCCCTCATCAATCTACCCACAATGCCCCATAATGACAAAGCAAAAACCGGTTTTTATACATTTTTGCAGATTTATAAAAAATGTAAAACTGAAATATCACATTCACATTAACTTTCAGACCCTTTACTCAGTACTTTGTTGAAGCATCTTTGGCAGTGATTACAATCTGGAGTCTTCTTGGGTATGACGCTACAAGCTTGGCACACCTGTATTTGGGGAGTGTCACCCATTCTCAGGATGCAACTAAGCTCAATTTCAATTTCTCATAGCAAAGGATCTGAATACTTATACTTGAAAACGTAATACTTTTGTTAGCTTTCTCATTATGGGCTAATAGTGTGTCTATTTTATGAGAATACGGTTTGTAACGTAACAAAACGTGTAAAAAAAAACAGATGATCTGAATGCTTTTCGAATGCACCGTATAGTGTAGGTCTCATTGCATTTGTGTCAATCTTGTTAAAGAGTGCTGAACTCTTTATTGGTCCCCATAAGTATTAACAAGGGATGCTTCCCAAATGGCACCCCTAGTCCCTATATAGTGCACTACGTTTGAACAGGACCCTATGGTAATAGGGTTCCATTTGGGACTCATTCAAGGCGTCTAGCTCCTGCAGGTGTGGCTTTTACTAGAGCCCATCAATCACAACTTCACCATACGCCAATCACACCTGCCAGCTCCTGTCTGCCGGGCTGTCTGCTGAAGCCAATTTGTGATGTGTGTGTGTGTGTATGTGTGTGTGCGTGCGTGCGTGCGTGCGTGCGTGTGTGCGTGTGTGCGTGTGTGCGTGTGTGTGTGTGTGTGTGTGTGTGTGTGTGTGTGTGTGTGTGTGTGTGTGTGTGTGTGTGTGTGTGGTATTGAGTAACTCTGCCTTCGGGTCCCAAATAATTCCTTTCTTGATTCCAGCTTATAAAATAAGGTGGAAACTAGTCCTGAAGGACTACCCTAATTGCTCTTGTAAATTCCATCCTCCTGATTCCTGCTTACAAGCAAAAACTAAAGCAGGAAGAAACAGTGTCTCGCTCAATACAGAAGTGGTCAGATGACGCGGATGCTACACTACAGGACTGTTTTGCTAGCACAGACTGGAATATGTTCCGGGATTCATCTAATAGCATTGAAGAATACACCACCTCAGTCATCGGCTTCATCAATAAGTGCATCGATGATGTCGTCCCCACAGTGACTGTACGTACATATCCCAACCAGAAGCCATGGATTACAGGCAACATCCGCATCGAGCTAAAGGCTAGAGCTGCTGCTTTCAAGGAGCGGGAGACTAATCCGGACGCTAATAAGAAATCCCGCTATGCCCTCAGACGAACCATCAAACCAGCAAAGCGTCAATAAAGGATTAAGATTGAATTCTTCTACACCGGCTCTGACACTCATCGAATGTGGCAGGGCTTGAAAACTATTACGGACTACAAAGGGAAACTCAGACGCTAGCTGCCCAGTGACACAAGCCTACCAGACGAGTTAGATGCCTTTTATGCTCGCTTCGAGGCAAGCAACGCTGAAGCATTCACGAGAGCACCAGCTGTTCTGGATGACTGTGTGATAACTCTCTCTCTGTAGCTGATGTGAACAAAACCTTTAAACAGGTCAACATTCACAATGCGGCTGGGCCAGACGGATTACCAGGACGGGTACTCAAAGTGTGCGCGGACCAACTGGCAAGTGTCTTCACTGACATTTTCAACCTCTCCCTGACCGAGTCTGTAATGCCTACATGTTTCAAGCAGAGCACCTTTGTCCTTGTGTCCAAGGAAGCAAAGGTAACCTGCCAAAATGATTACCGCCCCGTGGCACTCACGTCGGTAGCCATGAAGTGCTTTGAAAGGTTGGTCATGGCTCACATTAACAGCATCCACCTGGACACCCTAGCTCCACTTCAATTCGCATACCGCCCCAACAGATCCACAGATGACGCAATCTCAATCGCACTCCAAACTGCCCTTTCTCACCTGGACAAAATTAACACCTATGTGAGAATGCTGTTCATTGACTACAGCTCAGCGTTCAACACCGTAGTGCCCAAAAAGCTAATTACTACGCTAAGGACTCTAGGTCCCGTGTGGCTCAGTTGGTAGAGCATGGCGCTTGCAACGCCAGGGTTGTGGGTTGTGGGTTCATTCCCCACGGGGGGACCAGGATGAATATGTATGAACTTTCCAATTTGTAAGTCGCTCTGGATAAGAGCGTCTGCTAAATGACTTAAATGTAAATGTAAATGTAAACACCTCCATCTGCAACTGGATCCTGGACTTCCTGACGGGCCACCCCCAGGTGATAAGGGTAGGCAACAACACGTCCGCCACGCTGATCCTTAACACTGGGGTTCCTCAGGGGTGTGTACTTAGTCCCCTCCTGTATTCCCTGTTCACCCACGATTGCGTGGCCAAACACGACTCCAACACGACTCCAACACCGTCATTACGTTTTCTGATGATACAACAGTGGTAGGCTTGATCACCGACAACGATGAGACGGCCTATAGGGAGGAGGTCAGAGAACTGGCAGTCTGGTTCCAGGACAACAGCCTCTCCCTCAATATGAGCAAGACAAAGGAGCTGATCGTGGACTACAGGAAAAGGCGGGCCAAACAGGCCCACATCAACATCGACGGGGCTGTAGTGGAGCGGGTCGAGAGTTTCAAGTTCTTTGGTGTCCACATCACCAATGAACTATCATGGTCCAAACATACCAAGACAGTCGTGAAGAGGGCACAACAAAACCTTTTCCCCCTCAGGAGACTGAACATTTTTGGCATGGGTCCCCAGATCCTCAAAAGGTTCTACAGCTGCACCATTGAGAGCATCCTGACCGGTTGCATCACTGCCTGGTATGGCAACTGCTCTGCATCTGACCGTAAGGAGTTACAGAGGGTAGTGCGAACTGCCCAGTACATCACTGGGGCCAAGCTTCCTGCCATCCAGGACCTATTTAACAGGCGGTGTCAGAGGAAAGCCCAGAAAATTGTCAGAGACACCAGTCACCCAAGTTATAGACTGTTTTCTCTGCTACCGCACGACAAGCTGTACCGGAGCACCAAGTCTAAGACCAAAAGGCTCCTCAACAGCTTCTACTCCCAAGCCATTAGACTGCTGAACAATTCATAAAAATTGCCACCGAAAAATTTACATTGACCCCCCCCCTCCCTCTTGTACACTGCTGTTACTTGCTGTTTGTTTGCATAGTCACTTCGCCCCCACCTACATGTATAGATTACCTCAACTAGTCTGTACCCCAGCACACAGACTCGGTACCGGTGCCCCCTGTATATAACCTCCACACTGACTCAGTACCGGAACCCCCTGTATATAGCCTCCACACTGACTCGGTACCGGTGCCCCCTGTATATAACCTCCACGCTGACTCAGTACCGGAACCCCCTGTATATAGCCTCCACACTGACTCGGTACCGGTAGCCCCTGTATAAAGCCTCCACATTGACTCTGTACCGGTGCCCCCTGTATATAACCTCCACACTGACTCAGTACCGGAACCCCCTGTATATAGCCTCCACACTGACTCGGTACCGGTGGCCCCTGTATAAAGCCTCCACATTGACTCTGTACCGGTGCCCCCTGTATATAACCTCCACACTGACTCTGTACCGGTACCCCCTGTATATAGCCTCCACACTGACTCGGTACCGGTGCCCCTGTATAAAGCCTCCACATTGACTCTGTACCGGTACCCCCTGTATATAGCCTCCACATTGACTCTGTACCGGTACCCCCTGTATATAGCCTCCACACTGACTCTGTACCGGTGCCCCCTGTATATAACCTCCACACTGACTCTGTACCGGTACCCCCTGTATATAGCCTCCACACTGACTCGGTACCGGTGCCCCTGTATATAGCCTCCACACTGGCTCGGTACCGGTACCCCCTGTATAAAGCCTCGTTATTGTTGTTCTTATTGTGTTAATTTTTATTCATACTTTTTATTATATTCTACTTGGTAAATATTTTCTTCTTCTTGTACTGCATCTGTTGTTTAAGGGCTTGTAAGGAGGCATTTCACGGTAAAGTCTACACTTGTTGCATTCGGCGCATGTGGCAAATGAAGTTTGATTTGATTTAAATCACTTTGGATAAGAGGGTCTGCTAAATGACTAAAATGTAAATGTATTACACCCTATATCCTCTATTCCGAGCCATCTCCTAATAACACAGAACCACGCATTATAATGAACTGTAGGGATCAGTGGAAAGGATCAACAGAACCATACTTTAGCCATGTGTCACGTTCCTGACCTGTTTTTCCTTTTTCTATACTATTCTATGTATTTAGTTGGTCGGGGCGTGAGGGTGGGTTGTCTATGTGTTATTTTTCTATGTCGGGTTGTTTGTGTTCGGCCGGGTATGATTCTCAATCAGAGGCAGCTGTAAATCGTTGTCTCTGATTGAGAATCATACTTAGGCAGCCGGGGTTCACGTGTGTGTTTGTGGGTGTTTGTATCTCGTGTCAGTGTTCGTGCCACACGGGACTGTTTTCGGTTTTGTCACGTTTGTTGTTTTTGTATTTGTAAGTGTTCTGGATTGTTTCGTTATAATAAATCATCATGAACGAAAATCACTCCGCATATTGGTCTGATCCTTCTCGCCTCTCCTCGTCCAAGGACGAGGAAGACGATAGCCGTTACAGAACCACCCACCAAGACAGGACCAAGCGGAGTGGAGAAGGGCGGCAACAGCAGCAGAAAAAAAAACAGGACTCCTGGACTTGGGAGGAGATTCTGGACGGAAAAGGACCCTGGGCTCAGCCAGGGGAATATCGCCGTCCCAAGGCGGAGTTGGAGGCAGCGAAGGCAGAGAGGCGCTGGTATGAGGAGGCAGCGCGGCGACGCGGTTGGGAGCCCAACAATTTATTGGGGGGGGGGGTACACGCGGAGTGTGGCAAAGCCGGGTAGGATACCTGAGCCAACTCCCCGTGCTTACCGTGGAGTGAGAGGGCGTTGTACTGGTCAGACACCGTGTTATGCGGTAAAGCGCACGGTGTCCCCAGTACGCGTGCTCTGGTCAAAGTAGTGCACTATAAAGGGAATAGGGCCCATAGGTCTCTGGTCAAAGTAGTGCACTATAAAGGGAATAGGGCCCATAGGTCTCTGGTCAAATGTAGTGCACTATAAAGGGAATAGGGCCCATGGGGCTCTGGTCAAATGTAGTGCACTATAAAGGGAATAGGGCCCATAGGGCTCTGGTCAAATGTAGTGCACTATAAAGGGAATAGGGCCCATAGGGCTCTGGTCCAATGTAGTGCACTATAAAGGGAATAGGGCCCATAGGGCTCTGGTCAAATGTAGTGCACTATAAAGGGAAGCGGGCGCCATTTGGTACGCACCCAGATAATGGACATTAGTCCCAGCTGACAGGCTGAGGCTGGTCTTTAGCTTACCTGTAGAGGTGACAGGTGACGGAAGTGCCAGAGGAACGGCTCACACTCTCCCCTCAGGTGACGGGTGACGGGAACCAATTATCAGGAGATGTGTCTCAGGTCCCAAAATATCACTGTCAGCTTGTCACAGAGATAAAGAGAAAGAATGAAGACAGATCCCTCTGTGACGACAGGACACTATCTCTTCCCCACATGGTATTGGATATAACACAGGGACGATGTCATAAACACAGTCTGTCTGTGACCCAAATGGCACCCTTTCCCCTATATAATGCACTACTTTTGACCAGGGCCCATAGTGCACTATATAGGGAATAGGGTACCATTTGGGGCGCAGTGTGTATTCATTTCCTAAGACTCACTCTCCTTCCTAAAACCTTCTCATAATTGAGAGGTGTGCTGCAGCCTGATAGACTGTATTCATTCATTCAGGGGAGATAGTTGTGTTGGGGCCTGATAGACTGGATTCATTCATTCATTCAGGGGAGATAGTTGTGTTGGGGCCTGATAGACTGGATTCATTCATTCATTCAGGGGAGATAGTTGTGTTGGGGCCTGATAGACTGGATTCATTCATTCATTCATTCAAGGGAGATAGTTGTGTTGGGGCCTGATAGACTGTATTCATTCATTCATTCATTCATTCATTCATTCAAGGGAGATAGTTGTGTTGGGGCCTGATAGACTGGATTCATTCATTCATTCAGGGGAGATAGTTGTGTTGGGGCCTGATAGACTGTATTCATTCATTCATTCAGGGGAGATAGTTGTGTTGGGGCCTGATAGACTGTATTCATTCATTCATTCAGGGGAGATAGTTGTGTTGGGGCCTGATAGACTGTATTCATTCATTCAGGGGAGATAGTTGTGTTGGGGCCTGATAGACTGTATTCATTCATTCAGGGGAGATAGTTGTGTTGGGGCCTGATAGACTGTATTCATTCATTCAGGGGAGATAGTTGTGTTGGGGCCTGATAGACTGGATTCATTCATTCAGGGGAGATAGTTGTGCTGGGGCCTGATAGAATGGAGGAAAGAGAGAGAGAGAGAGAGAGAAAGATAGAGAGGGGGTAGGGAGAGAAAGAGAGAGAGAGAGATAGATGGGGAGGAGTGGTACAGAAGGGGGCGAAAGAGAGAGGGGGGAGAGAAAGAGAGCGGGGAGAGAGAGGAATGGGAGAGAGAGAGACAGAAAGAGGGGAGAGAGAGAGAGAAAGAGAAAGCGAAAGAGAGAGAGAGAGGGGGGAGAGAGGGGTGGGAGAGAGATAGAGAGAGGGGAGATAGAGACAGACAGAGAGATAGAGAGAGGGGGAGATAGAGACAGAGAGAGAGAGAGAGAGAAAGAGAGGACATTTACATTTACAGGATTCATATAATATTCAATAAATATAGTACCTAACATACGATTTGGACCAAACTTGTTTCTAACAATGAGTTAGACATGAGGAAATCAAAGAAATGGACCCCCTACACCTCACCCCCTTACCCCAACAAGCAGTATATTGTATAATTTCTCTACTTTTGTCAAGTAGTAGGGCGCAGCGGCTTAGAGTATTGTTTCTTCATCCTATGTAATGTATTCTCAGTGAATTTGGTGATGTTTTCCCCCCTGTTCAAATAATTGTATCATTGAAGTTGCTGTTCCATCCTATATCCTGATATTACCAGGTTCTGACCACTAGATGGTGCTGTTCCTGCTGTTCTGTGATTTTTAAGAATGCCCCGCTCAATGTTAAAGGGATAGTTCAACTAAATTACAAAATGTCATATTGGGTCCCGTACCCTGTAAGCAGTTTATGGACGAGGTATAACAGCAACCTGTGCTTTGGTTTTGTGTTTAACTGGCCATTGTTTCAAATGCTAACTTTTTAGCATTTCCGCACAAATCCAATGCAAGTCAATGGTACCCATATTAGCATTTTTGCACTTCATATCCAAACCAACTATAAGTAAAATCATTGAGTGATACAATACATGTTTTGATACTTTAGGATGATTTAGACATGAAGCGTGAAAATGTTAATTTATATATATATATATAAATATTTGATTTGTGCAACAAATGCTGAAAAGTTTGCATTTGAAACAGTAGTCAACATAACCAAAGCATCGGTTGCTGTCATACAGTACCTTGTCCATTGAATGCTTACAGGGTAAGGAAACCATAATGTAAAAAAATATTATTTCTCTCAATCACAAATTTGTTTACATCCCTGTTGGTGAGCATTTCTGAGCATGCTGACTGCAGGAATGTCCACCAGAGCTGTTGCCAGAGAATTTAATGTTCATTTCTCTACCATAAGCTGCCTCCAACATCATTTTAGAGAATTTGGCATTACGTCCAACTGGCCTTACAACTGCAGGCCACATACAGCAACCCCTGATGTAACTTAGTGAATAATGTTTACTTCTCAGTAGGAATTGAGCTTTTAAGAGAAAAACAAGGTTGTCCGTTGTCTCCATAGCTATTTATTATGGCCATTGAAATGATAGCGATTAAAATTAGATCCAACAAGAACATCAAGGAGTTAGAAATCCTGGGGAT
Source organism: Salvelinus alpinus (assembly GCF_045679555.1). Classification (NCBI taxonomy): domain Eukaryota; kingdom Metazoa; phylum Chordata; class Actinopteri; order Salmoniformes; family Salmonidae; genus Salvelinus; species Salvelinus alpinus. The sequence goes on from NC_092106.1 coordinate 51,972,434, forward strand.
AAAAACTAAAGTGTCCATGTATGTCGGTGACTCAAGTTTTTTCTGAAGTCTGCAATCTGGATCCCTGCACAGTCTCATCGAAGATATTGATCACTTTTCTATCCTCTCTGGACTAAAACCTAATTATGACAAGTGCACCATATTACGTATTGGATCGTTAAAAAAAGACAGTGTTTACACTACCTTGTAGTTTACCAATAAAATGGGCGGATGGTGAAGTAGACATACTTGGTATTCACATCTGAAAAAATATATATTAAACTTACCATAGTCAATTTCAATAGAAAGGAAAAAATAGATAAGATTCTGCAACCATGGAGAGGAAAAATCACATTGATTAACTCTTTGGTCCTATCACAGTTTACTTACTAATGGCGCTGCCTACTCCAGACAACTCGTTATTTTAAATCATATGAGCAAAAAACATTTTATTTTATTTGGTATGCTAAGACAGACTAAATTAAACATGCCTATTCATATAATGAATAGGAGTTTGGGGGGCAAAAATTATTAAATATTAAAGCTTTAAACCTCTCACTAAAAGCTTCACTCATACATAAGTTATACTTAAACCCAAAATGGTTCTCCAGAAGATTATTAAGAAAGGCTCATCCTTTGTTCCAAAATTGCTTTTTTGTCTTTATACAGACTAATTGATAATGAAATTTTCTTTAAAGTATCGCCCTTTCTAAACAAGCCACACAAAGCTGGTTACAATTTCAGTTTTATCCCCCAGAAAAGAGAGAACAAATATTATAACAAATGTTATGGTTAAACTCAAATATACTGATTAATAAAAAAAATATTCTTTCTGGATATTAAAACAACAACATTTTTATTAGATGTATTACTGATATTATGATTAGAAACAGAGGAGTTATGTCACATATGCAGCTATCGAAAATGTATGGGAATGTCTGCTCAATCCAAACTTACAACCAACTGATTGCAGCATTACCACACAAATGGAGGAGGCAAGTGGAAAAGGGAAAAGGTAGGAAACTTGTTTGCCTGCCATACTGTATATTAAAGATACAAATTGGTTGAAAGAAATTGGCATAAATAGAAAAATTATATACCGGGAAGAGATTTTTGATTTACCTATTCCATGGCACATGGTTTATGAACTAGTTCAAAAAACAACACTTGATTCAACACTTTGAGTTTTTCAATTTAATTCAAAATTCTTTCCACCGACAGAATGCTATATATATATGAGGCATACAACAATCTCAGCTCTGTAGATTTTGCTGCGAAGAGACATAATCCCTTTTTTTTCAGGTTCAGGCCCTTGTGTAGCTTGTTTCTGTTCAAAGGTTCAGGAATGGTAAAATAAAATCACAACATTCACTTAAATTTGTGCAATTTGGAAAGCCATCATCTGTCAATAAATAATAAACATAAATAAATAATATATTAATACTTGTAGGAAAGGTTTTCATCTTTAGCTCACAGTCTGTGGATACTATACGAGAGAGGCTGAGGGGCAGGATTAAAGAGCTTATGGTTGGTAATGTATTATTGTTAAGTGATTGCTTAATATAAAACTATCATGTACAGTATTCAAAAAGTAGGTAAAATGTGTATGTAAAATATATTCATATGTTGCAGAAAATCTGTAAAAAAAAAAAAAGAAAAAGATGTGTCCTCTGAAGAGGAGTTAATGAAAAATAAAATTATAATTTCAAAAGATTAATTCATATGCCGCCATCACCTCATGTTTCAGCATGATCATGCACTGTCCCATGTTGCAAGGATCTGTACACAGTTCCTGGAAGTTCTTCCACGGCTTGCACACTCACCAGACATGTCACCCATTGAGCATGTTTGGGATGCTCTGGATCGACGTGTACGACAGCGTGTTCCAGTTCCCGCCAATATCCAGCAACTTCGCACAGCCATTGAAGAGGAGTGGGACAACATTCCACAGACTTCAATCAACAGCCTGATCAACTCTATGTGAAGGAGATGTGTCACTCTGCATGAGGCAAATGGTGGTCACACCAGATACTGACGGGTTTTCTGATCCACGCCCCTACTTTTTTTTTAAAGGTATCTGTGACCACTGATTTCAACTGACTAATTTCCTTATATGAACTGTAACTCAGTAAAATCTTTGAAATCGTTGCATGTTGCGTTTATATTTTTGTTCATTATGAAGGACAACGCTGCATCCTGCGCTGGCACCAGTTCTACATTATGAAGGAGGAAGACACAGAGCTGCATCCTGCTCTGGCACCCGTTCTACATTATGAAGGAGGAAGTCACAGCTCTGCATCCTGCTCTGGCACCAGTTCTACATTATGAAGGAGGAAGACACAGAGCTGCATCCTGCTCTGGCACCAGTTCTACATTATGAAGGAGGAAGACACAGAGCTGCATCCTGCTCTGGCACCCGTTCTACATTATGAAGGAGGAAGTCACAGCTCTGCATCCTGCTCTGGCACCAGTTCTACATTATGAAGGAGGAAGACACAGAGCTGCATCCTGCTCTGGCACCAGTTCTACATTATGAAGGAGGAAGACACAGCTCTGGCACCAGTTCTACATTATGAAGGAGGAAGTCACAGAGCTGGCACCAGTTCTACATTATGAAGGAGGAAGACACAGAGCTGGCACCAGTTCTACATTATGAAGGAGGAAGACACAGCTCTGGCACCAGTTCTACATTATGAAGGAGGAAGACACAGCTCTGGCACCAGTTCTACATTATGAAGGAGGAAGACACAGAGCTGCATCCTGCACTGGCACCAGTTCTACATTATGTGACTTTTGCCCTTCAATAACCTCCAGAGCTTTTTAGCACATCGCCTCATATACAGGTCGCCCGCGATATTTCCGCTTTATCGAGCGGCAGCCATGTTGGGTTATACGTGCCTTCAGAAAGCATATACTGTAGGTTGAAGTCTTATCTTTTCAGTCCCTCCTTTGAAAATCAAAAATAAAAGCCATTCTAATAAAACCTCCGTATGTGAGTGACTGCTGTCCATGCAAATGTTATGTATCTGTGGTGAGTGGCCCTCATACCATCACGGTCACCTAATCATCCCCAGTTTACAATTGGCTCATTCATCCCCACTCCTCTCCCATCTAACTATTCCCCAGGTCGTTGCTGTAAACAAGGATGTGTTCTCAGTCAATTTACCTGGGAAAATAAGGGTTAGATTAAAATAATAATAACAATGTTCCTGCCTGTCTACATATCATATATCCCTGTCCACCATTCTTTACTAGCCGCAGTGCCAGCACCTTTTCTCCATTCATCCTTCCATTAGGACATTTTCTAACTTTCCTTGTTAACCTCCTCATCTGGAACAACACAGCCCCCTGGAACTAACATTAAACATGTCATTACTCCCAAAAGAACCCTGAACTAAGATTAGACACTGACATTACTCCCAAAAGAACCCTGAACTAAGATTAGACATGTCATTACTCCCAAAAGAACCCTGAACTAACATTAAACATGACATTTCTCCCAAAAGAACCCTGAACTAACATTAAACATGACATTACTCCCAAAAGAACCTTGAACTAACATTAAACATGACATTTCTCCCAAAAGAACCCTGAACTAACATTAAACATGTCATTACTCCCAAAAGAACCCTGAACTAACATTAGACACTGACATTACTCCCAAAAGAACCCTGAACTAACATTAAACATGACATTACTCCCAAAAGAACCCATCTTTCCCACTGATATAACTTCCCTGCGTTCTTCAGAGGTCTTTAAGCTTCTAACACGTTGACAGTGGTGGAGAAAGTACCCACTTGTCATACTTGAGTAAAAGTATAGATACCTTAATAGAAAGTAGATGACCAGGGATGTTCTCTTGACAAGTGCATGAATTGGGCCATTTTCCTGTCCTCCTAAGTATTCAAAATGTAACGAGTACTTTTATGTGTCACGTAAAATGTATGGCGTAAAAAGTACATTATTTCCTTTAGGAATGAAGTGAAAGTTAAAGTTGAAAAAATATAAATAGTAAAGTAAAGTACAGATACCCCCCAAAAAACAACTTAAGTATTTTTACTTAAGTACTTTACACCACTGCACATTAGCTATTCCCTGTGCCATAACTACATGCCCCAAGGCCTGCATCGATTCCTCCTGAGCAGTTATAAATTTACACTTCCTCTTACTCCGCCATCTTGAATAAATCATGTTCCCTTTCTTCTATCAAATCATCACCTCACCAAGCTGCTTGCAACTGTAAAGCTTGGACATGAGGGATACGTTCCACCCAATTGCATAAGATAAGTTCAGGTGCAGAACCTGGCAGAGCAGTCCTTGATATTCCTTCATGAATCACACACCACTGTGTCTCTGAGACTTGCCATGCTCCTGACTGCTGACCTATTAAGAGAGAAAGAACGCTTGGAAGAGCATGAGCAAATGACCCATTTTCTCTCTCCTCAGCACAACAGTCAGAAGCGGAAACTCAAGGCTCTTGGTCCTTCACCCAGAAGCCCCTTTGACCCAACACTGTCATCTTGGTACATTCTCATAGATTGGAATCAATTCACCTTTGTAACGTTCATTTTCTCAAACTGTGGCCAGACTGTTAAAGGCAACATTCCGTTCCCACAGGTACGCAGTATTTATGGCAATCAACCAGAGGTGTATTTTAATATTAGAACTATCTAGCTGTCCGGTGAGGAAACTCGCCAGCTGCTGTCTGACCCAGTCCGGCACCTTTCCCATCTGCAGGACTTGAATGTCCTCTATCATTTTGGTCTTTAAGATTTTGGGCCAGGAACAAACACCCAGTACGCCTTGCTTTAAAGTCATCCTCATCTAACAGAGCTTGATCTAAATGTTGGACAGCAGATATGGTGTGCCGTGCCCCTACCGCTATGTCAGTAATGCCTTTCCTACCATTTCTGCAACCCATTTGGAAAATCCGCCCCTCATACCAGTCTCACTTGGTTTGAATGACTTATCGAACCCAAATGTTCCAACAGTTTCTCCCCACAAACTACGTCTCGGGTGCATGCTTCCAGTGTACGTTTTCAGTGTAGTGTGTGGTGATACTTATTCGTCTAACCATCGCTTTATCATAGGCCTAGATTCAAACAGATCAAGCGTGACAGCGGACACCCGCATAGAACAAGAAAATGTAGGCTATAAAATAATAATGACGCTCAAATCGAAAAATCATTACACAAAAAAAGAATGGGTTTATATCAGCCTAATCGAAGTATAGATTACACCATAATAAACACAACAAAATACATCTCACATTCCAGTGTTTTGAAGATGTAAACAAGGCTGCATGTGATTTCTGTCAATGAGACTCCATGGAGCCAATGGCAATAATGACAGGTCTAACGTAGTTCCACCTCTGACAACATCAAACAACCGCTATGGAGATGTTGGTTAAAGAGGATCTTATTGAATCCTTTTGGGAAATTTAAACATCTACAGTAAACCTTCAAAACAAAACCCAACTGAAGTTGTACTTCAGGCCTTGGTGAACCACGTTGTCTGTTGTACTTCAGGCCTTGGTGAACCACGTTGTCTGTTGTACTTCAGGCCTTGGTGAACCACGTTGTCTGTTGTACTTCAGGCCTTGGTGAACCACGTTGTCTGTTGTACTTCAGGCCTTGGTGAACCACGTTGTCTGTTGTACTTCAGGCCTTGGTGAACCACGTTGTCTGTTGTACTTCAGGCCTTGGTGAACCACGTTGTCTGTTGTACTTCAGGCCTTGGTGAACCACGTTGTCTGTTGTACTTCAGGCCTTGGTGAACCACGTTGTCTGTTGTACTTCAGGCCTTGGTGAACCACGTTGTCTGTTGTACTTCAGGCCTTGGTGAACCACGTTGTCTGTTGTACTTCAGGCCTTGGTGAACCACGTTGTCTGTTGTACTTCAGGCCTTGGTGAACCACGTTGTCTGTTGTACTTCAGGCCTTGGTGAACCACGTTGTCTGTTGTACTTCAGGCCTTGGTGAACCACGTTGTCTGTTGTACTTCAGGCCTTGGTGAACCACGTTGTCTGTTGTACTTCAGGCCTTGGTGAACCACGTTGTCTGTTGTACTTCAGGCCTTGGTGAACCACGTTGTCTGTTGTACTTCAGGCCTTGGTGAACCACGTTGTCTGTTGTACTTCAGGCCTTGGTGAACCACGTTGTCTGTTGTACTTCAGGCCTTGGTGAACCACGTTGTCTGTTGTACTTCAGGCCTTGGTGAACCACGTTGTCTGTTGTACTTCAGGCCTTGGTGAACCACGTTGTCTGTTGTACTTCAGGCCTTGGTGAACCACGTTGTCTATCTGTTGCAAAAGTAAGATGCAATATTATGCCGTCTTCTGCACAGAGAATCAAAGAAGAAAATTAAAATGATTTAAAATGCTATTTACAGGAATATTCTCTTCTTACATTCTATTCTTAGAGTAGATATGTTTAAATGCAGGCCCGAAGTGCCACAATATGCTGTTTGCAAACGGTTCTCATGTGACGTCCACGTCATTATTTAGTGGTCAGATAAAGACGCTTCTCGTAACATATTTGCAATACACCCTGCTCGACTCCGCATCCCAGTACTTAGTGAGTTCTTGTTCCCTAGAATTAACCCTGCTTGGAATGTTCCCCCTGAGATAAGGTACTGTTGTCCTGCTTGGAATGTTCCCCCTGAGATAAGGTACTGTTGTCCTGCTTGGAATGTTCCCCTGAGATAAGGTACTGTTGTCCTGCTTGGAATGTTCCCCTGAGATAAGGTACTGTTGTCCTGCTTGGAATGTTCCCCTGAGATAAGGTACTGTTGTCCTGCTTGGAATGTTCCCCTGAGATAAGGTACTGTTGTCCTGCTTGGAATGTTCCCCTGAGATAACGTACTGTTGTCCTGCTTGGAATGTTCCCCCTGAGATAAGGTACTGTTGTCCTGCTTGGAATGTTCCCCTGAGATAAGGTACTGTTGTCCTGCTTGGAATGTTCCCCCTGAGATAAGTTACTGTTGTCCTGCTTGGAATGTTCCCCTGAGATAAGGTACTGGTGTCCTGCTTGGAATGTTCCCCTGAGATAAGGTACTGTTGTCCTGCTTGGAATGTTCCCCTGAGATAAGGTACTGTTGTCCTGCTTGGAATGTTCCCCTGAGATAAGGTACTGTTGTCCTGCTTGGAATGTTCCCCTGAGATAAGGTACTGTTGTCCTGCTTGGAATGTTCCCCTGAGATAAGGTACTGTTGTCCTGCTTGGAATGTTCCCCTGAGATAAGGTACTGTTGTCCTGCTTGGAATGTTCCCCTGAGATAAGGTACTGTTTTCCTGCTTGTAATCCATTGTGGGAAAAGTACCCAAATATCATACTTGAATAAAAGTAAAGATACCTTAATAGAAAATGACTCAAGTAAAAGTGAAAGTCACCCAGTAAAAATCTACGTGAGTAAAAGTCAAAAAGTATTTGGTTTTAAATCTACTTAAGTTTCAAAAGTAAAAGTTAAAGTATAAATCATTTCAAATTCCTTATATTAAACAAACCAGACGGCACGATTTTCTTGTTTGAATAGTGTACGGATAACCAGGGGCACACTCACACATCATGTACAAACATAGCATGTGTGTTTAGTGAGTCTGCCAGATCAGAGGCAGTAGGGATGACTAGGCATGTTATCTTGATAAGTGTGTGAATTGGACCATTCTTCTGTCCTGCTAAGCATTCAAAATGTAACAAGTACTGATGGGTGTCAGGGAGAATGTAAGGAGTAAAAAGTACATCATTTTATTTAGGAATGGAGTGGAGTAAAAGTAAAAGTTGTCCAAAATATAAATAGTAAAGTAGATATACCCCCAAAAACTACTTAAATAGTACTTTAAAGTATTTTTACTTAAATTCATACACCCCTGCTTGTAATGTTCCCCTGAGATCAGGTGCTACCGTCCTGCTTGTAATGTTCCCCTGAGATCAGGTGCTACCGTCCTGCTTGTAATGTTCCCCTGAGATCAGGTGCTACCGTCCTGCTTGTAATGTTCCCCTGAGATCAGGTGCTACCGTCCTGCTTGTAATGTTCCCCTGAGATAAGGTACTGTTGTCCTGCTTGTAATGTTCCCCTGAGATCAGGTGCTACCGTCCTGCTTGTAAATGGTGTTTCCTTCTTCTTTAATAACAGGTCCAAAGTGCCTGGCTTATTCTCAATATCCCA